>NC_036840.1:5623974-5625803 GCF_002910315.2 Salvelinus sp. IW2-2015 | reverse complement strand
ACTTTGTTGTCCTTAAGCCATTTTGCCACAACTTTGGAAGTATGCTTGGGGTCAATGTCCATTTGGAAGACCCATTTGCGACCAAGCTTTAACTTCCTGACTGATGTCTTGAGATGTTGCTTCAATATATCAATATATATTCAATATATCCACATCGTTTTCCTGCCATCTATTTTGTGAAGTCCACAAGTCCATCCTGCAGCAAAGCACCCCAACAAAGAACCACCACAACATGATGCAGCCACCCCCGTGCTTCATGGTTGGGATGGTGTTCTTCAGGTTGCAAGCCTACCCCTTTTTCCTCCAAACATAACGATGGTCATTATGGCCAAACAGTTCTATTTTTGTGTCATCAGACCAGAGGACATTTCTCCAAAAAGTACGATCTTTGTCCCCATGTGCAGTTGCAAACCGTCTGACTTTTTTGTGGCGGTTTTGGAGCAGGAGTGGGTACATGTATCTCTCTGTGCGTCATCTGTTATATTTTGTTGTTTAGGCTTCTTCCTTGCTGAGCGGCCTTTCAGGTTATGTCGATATAGGACTCGTTTTACTGTAGATATAGATACTTTTGTACCTGTTTCCTCCAGCATCTTCACAAGGTCCTTTGCTGTTGTTGTGGGATTGATTTGCACTTTTCGCACCAAAGTACGTTCATCTCTAGGAGACAGAACATGTCTCCTTCCTGAGCGGTATGACGGCTGTGTGGTCCCATGGTGTTTATACTTGCGTACTATTGTTTGTACAGATGAACGTGGTACCTTCAGGTGTTTGGAAATTGCTCCCAAGGTTGGCTGATTTCTTTTGATTTTCCCATAATGTCAAGCAGAGGCACTGAGTTTGAAGGTAGGCCTTGAAATACATCTACAGGTACACCTCCAATTGACTCAAATTATGTCAATTAGCCTATCAGAAGCTTCTAAAGCCATAACATGTAGGATCAAAATGTCCTAAGATCAACGTTTACTAAATACTTTACATAACGATAACAACTTATGCATCAAATTGCAATTTGTTATTCTTTGGATGACATATGACCAAGACTAGAGTTCAAAACACCATGGTAATATACACTGGGTGTACAAAACATTAGGAACACCTGCTCTTTTCATGACATAGACTGATGAGGTGAATCCAGGTGAATTCAATGTGCCCTTATTGATCTCACTTGTTAAATCCACTTCAATCAGTGTAGATAAAGGAGAGAAGTCAGGTTACAAAAGGACTTTTAAGACTTGAGACATGGATTGTATGTGTGTGCCATTCAGAGAGTGAATATGCAACGCAAAACATTTAAGTGTCTTTGAACAGGGTATGGTAGTAGGTTCCAGGCGTGCCGTTTTGTGTCATGAACTGTAAAGCTGCTGGGTTTTTCATGCTCAACAGTTTCCCGTGTGTATCAAGAGTGGTCCACCACCCAGAGAACATCTAGCCAACTTGGCACAACTGTGGGAAGCATTGGAGTCAACATGGGCCAGCATCCCCTGCTTTCGACACCTTGTAGAAAAATTATTATTACATACTATCCTACAACATATTTGTTTCATATCATTTCCTCAATGTGGATAAGTGGAGTCTCCCTTTCAGGTTGTTTGTTTACCATATAGGGACATGAATCAAATCAAATCAAATGTATTTATAAAGCCCTTCTTACATCAGCTGATATCTCAAAGTGCTGTACAGAAACCCAGCCTAAAACCCCAGACAGCAAGCAATGCAGGTGTAGAAGCACGGTGGCTAGGATAAACTCCCTAGAAAGGCCAGAACCTAGGAAGAAACCTAGAGAGGAACCAGGCTATGAGGGGTGGCCAGTCCTCTTCTGGCTATGCCGG
>NC_036840.1:5607436-5623227 GCF_002910315.2 Salvelinus sp. IW2-2015 | reverse complement strand
GACGCACCCCTCCTAGGGACGGCATGGAAGAGCACCAGTAAGCCAGTGACTCAGCCCCTGTAATAGGGTTAGAGGCAGAGAAACCCAGTGGAGAGAGCGGAATCGGCCAGGCAGAGACAGCAAGGGTGGTTCGTTGCTCCAGTGCCTTTTCGTTCACCTTCACACTCTTGGGCCAGACTACACTCAATCATAGGACCTACTGAAGAGATGAGTCTTCAATAAAGACTTAAAGGTTGAGACCGAGTCTGCGTCTCTCACATGGGTAGGCAGACCATTCCATAAAAATMGAGCTCTATAGGAGAAAGCCCTGCCTCCAGCTGTTTGCTTAGAAATTCTAGGGACAGTAAGGAGGCKTGCGTCTTGTGACCGTAGCGTACGTGTAGGTATGTACGGCAGGACCAAATCGGATAGATAGGTAGGAGCAAGCCCATGTTGTTARGACTCTTGTCGAAAGGAGTGGACCAAAGAGCAGCGTGGAAAGTGTTTTATTATCAAAAAACACTCAAACAACATAACCAAAGTGAAAACGAAAGRGCACAGTTCTGTCWGGCAGAAACACTAAACAGAAAACAAGATCCCACAAAACCCAAAAGGAAAATGACAACTTATGTATGATCCCCAATCAGAGACAACGATAGACAGCTGGAACTCTAAGGTCAGGGCGTGACACATGTAATGCTTTGTAGGTTAGCAGTAGAACCTTGAAATCAGCCCTTGCCTTAACAGGAAGCCAGTGTAGAGAGGCTAGCACTGTAGTAATATGATCACATTCTTTGGTTCTAGTCAAGATTCTAGCAGCCGTGTTTAGCACTAACTGAAGTTTATTTAGTGCTTTATCCGGGTAGCCGGAAAGTAGAGCATTGCAGTAGTCTAACCTAGAAGTGACAAAAGCATGGATACATTTTTCTGCATTATTTTTGGACAGACATTTTCAGATTTTTGCAATGTTACTTTGATGGAAAAAAGCTGTCCTTGAAACAGTCTTGATATGTTCGTCAAAAGAGAGATCAGTGTCCAGAGTAACGCCGAGATTCTTCACAGTTTTATTTGAGACGACTGTACAACCATCAAGATTAATTGTCAGATTTAACAGAAGATCTCTTTGTTTCTTGGGACCTAGAACAAGCATCTCTGTTTTGTCCGAGTTTAAAAGTAGAACATTTGCAGCAATCCACTTCCTTATGTCTGAAACACAGGATTCCAGCGAGGGCAATTTTGGGGCTTCACCATGTTTCATRGAAATGTACAGCTGTGTGTCATTTGCATAGCAGTGACAGTTAACATTATGTTTCCGAATGACATCACCAAGAGGTAAAATATATAGTGAAAACAATAGTGGTCCCAAAACGGAACCTTGAGGAAAACCGAAATTTACAGTTGATTTGTCAGAGGACAAACCATCCACAGAGACAAACTGATATCTTTCCGACAGATAAGATCTAAACCAGGCCAGAACTTGTCCGTTTAGACCAATTTGGGTTTCAAATCTCTCCAAAAGAATGTGGTGATCGATGTTATAAAAAGCAGCACTAAGGTCTAGGAGCACGGAGACAGATGCAGAGCCTCGGTCTGACGCCATTAAAAGGTAATTTACCACCTTCACAAGCGCAGTATCAGTGCTATGATGGGATCTAAAACCAGACTGAAGCGTTTTGTATACATTGTTTGTCTTCAGGAAGGCAGTGAGTTGCTGCGCAACATGAACACAGTCTTGGTGGGTCCACTCTTTCTAGAAGGATCTTTCAGTAAGACAACAGAGCTTGATGAGGTTGACTGACAGAAGGGTGTGTTCAAAGAAGGAGGAGATCAYATCCTCTTTATKAACACTTCAGCTACAGTACTTCTCCTCCTGTCTGCTCATCAAAGCCAAACAAGCCTTGGAGAGAGAGAGGAGGAGACAAAAAAGTACAGTATGTTTAAATTTAATTTTACTAATGGGATATTACAAGCACTTTACAAGCACTTTCTTACTGCATAACATCTTACATCATCATATTTTGGTGTCAAAAAGCATTCTTTGTTATCTAGTAAATATGTCTAGTTTGGATCACAGTAGCTCACATTATGGGATAATAATCAAGAACAAAATAAGTCAGAAAATGTGTTTTGTTGCTGCATATGTAAAGTGAATATGTATTGACATATAATACTGCAACAACATACCAGCAATAGTTTGATATCACTCATATCACTCATCACTTGATCAATGACATACGGTACTGTTTCTTTCTAGTCGATATAGGTCAAGTTCAAAAAAGAAGGGATTCTGCCCTCAAAATATACTGTTTTACTTTGAATATTCAACAGAGCATTAATTTATGATCCCTAGCCAGCTTGGGTGGAATTGAACTCATAAATCAGTGATCAGACTAAACCCACTACAATGACACACCAGATGTATCACTGACATTAATAGATGAATGCCTCATTGTATAATATTTGTGCAGAGGATGCTGCGAATGAAGAATTTGAGAAAAAAACGAGTTTTCCTGTTAAAGGTCAAGTTCGTCCTGAAATCACTGAAAATCATCCAAACCACTCTTCCATATAATAATATTTATATTTATAAGCATCACAACACTACAAACGTTTAATATTTTTGGGAGAAGAGAAGTGGGAGGAGAAAGGTTGAATACATCGACTTCAGTCACTCTTTCCCTGCCAAATGAGCCAGAGTATCATACTCTATTTGCCTAGTTAAATCCACTGGCTATTTTACATAGCTTTTACATTAATCTCGGCACCCAGAACCAAATCAGCTACTCAATGTTAAGGCTGTCACGAGAGACTTCTTTTCCATAACAGTTTGCATTCAATATCTCTTTTCTCTATCAGAAAATCCTAATATCATCTTGTTTCTTATACATATCCATAAAAGGTTTTCTAAAACAGACAAACACCTTCTTAACCTTTTGCATATTTTCAGTGGCAATGTGGCTCCCAACAGTGTTGGCACTGTTTCTGGGTAAGAATTGTATTATCTTTTCCCCAACATCTTTAAAGTAAAAACAGCACATAATTTAGACAATGTATACTGACCACAGTATGTTGATATAGTTACCTTATTTGTTCTATTGTGACACATACCCAATTCATTCAATGCTTTTCAGAAAGTATTCACACCCCTTGTCTTATTCCACATTTTGTTGTGTTACAGCCTGAATTCAAAATGTATTAAATCAAAATAGAATCTCACCCATCAATAKGTTTTTAGAAATTGTAGCAAATTTATTGAAAATGAAACACAGAAATATTTKATTTACATAAGAATTCACGCCCTTGACTCAATACTTTGTAGAAGCACCTTTGGCAGCGATTACAGCTGTGAGTCTTTCTGGGTAAGTCTCTAAGAGATTTCCACACCTGGACTGTGCAACATTTGCCCATTATTATTTTCAAAATTCTTCAAGCTCTGTCACATTTATTGTTGATCATTGTTAGAAAAACTAAGCAAACTGAACCAGGTTTTCCTCTAGGATTTTGCCTATGCTTAGCTCTATTCRGTTTATTATTTATTTGTAAAAACACTTTAGTCTTCAATGATTACAAGCATACCCATAACATGAGGAAGCCACCACTATGCTTGAAAATATGCATAGTGCTACTCAGGAATGTGTTGTATTGGATTTGCCCCAAACATAACACCTTGTATTCAGGACCCAAAGTGAAATGCTTGCCACATTTCTTGCAGTATTACTTTAATGTCACACCCTGATCTGTTTCACCTGTCCTTGTGCTTGTCTCCACCAATCTCCAGGTGTTACCCATCTTCCCCACTATCCCCTGTATATTTATACCTGTGTTCTCTGTTTGTCAGTACGTTTTGTTTCGTCAAGCCTACCAGCATTTTTCCCTCTGTTCCTGTCTCCTGCTTGTTCCTGTTTTTCCCGGTTTTGAKCTTTTTTGTCCACCCTGAGCCTGCCTGCCATCCTGTACCTTTGCCGCACTACTCTGGATTATCGACCCCTGCCTGCCTTGACCTGTCGTTTGCCTGTGCCTGTTGCTCTAATAACTTTGTTATTTCTACACAGTCTGCATTTGGGTCTTACCTGAAACCTGATACTTTAATGCCTTATTGCAAACTGAATGCATGTTTTGGAATATGTTTTATTCTYTGCAGGCTTTCTTCTTTCACTCTGCTAATTAGGTTAGTATTGTGGAGTAACTACGGTGTTGTTGATCCATCCTCAGTTTTCTACCATTACAGCCATTGAACTCTGTAACTGTTTTAAAGTCCCCATTGGCCACCATGGTGAAATCCTTGAACGGTTTCCTTCCTCTCCGGCAACTGAGTTAGGAAGGACGCCTGTATCTTTGTAGTGACTGAGTGTATTGATACACCATCCAAAGTGTAGTGTAACTTCACCATGCTCAAAGGGATATTCAACATCTGCTTCTCATCTTAATGTAAAACATTATATATTCTGTCTGTAACACAACAAAATGTGGAAAAAGTCAAGTCGTGTGAATACTTTCTGAAGGCAATGCATTTACAAATTATACATGTGTTACAGATACAACATACACATTACTTTTTGGGGTCTTTCTTGTGAAATGTACGGTATGGGAATGTTTAGACTGTTTTCTTTGCCCAGGTGCTGCCCCTGATCTCTTCTTCAGCCAGCAGTCCTTGAATGAGTCTTTCAGTGACACCAGAGCAGTTGAACCATGTGAGTGTACATTATATGCTATATCAAATCAAACTTTATTTGTCACATGCGCTGAATACAAGTGTAGACCTTACCGTGAAATGCTTACTTACAAGCCCTTAACCAACAGTGCAGTTTAGGAAGATTTAAGAAAACATTTACCAAATAAACAAAGTAAAAAATAATACAAAGTAACACAATAACGAGGCTATATACAGGCGGTACCGGTACCGAGTCAGTGTGTGGGGGTACAGGTTAGAGGTCATTTGTAAATGTAGGTAGGGGTGAAGCAACAATGCGTAGATAATCAACAGCGAGTAGCAGCAGTGTACAAAACATATGGGGGGTCAATGTAATAGTCCAGTGGCCATTTGAGACGTATCCTTCATGGTTTAGTGTAAATCAATCTAATATTGGAATATTGAGCGTGGACAAAGACATTTCTGTCACTTTTGTGGTAGTTTAGGTTTTTAATAATGTATTTGTTATCCAAATGAGCCACATTTGCCCCTATTCAACAGCTCACTGCTCACAGGGATTCGTGGTGGACAAAGTCTTTCCTTGGAACGACATTCTGATGGTGTATGAACGGGACCTACATCATTGCCAGCTTGCCTGCACTCAGAATCCTGGGTGTTCCTACTTCAGCTACGTGGTTAAAGAGTATAATCTATTTGAGTACTTGGGTTGTCTGTTTAGGTGGTGGTCAAACTACTTGTTTTGGTAAATAGTTGATGGGTGGGGCTAGAGAAATGTCACTGCTCTCAAATGCAGAGCTATGGATTGACTATTCATGAGATCAAAATTATATACAGTATTTGTTTACAATTACATTGTTTACAAAAAATTATTGTAGAACAGAGGCATGACAGAAGAATTCCATCAGTATTGACTTTTACTTTCAAACCAGATTCCGATGCTATCAAAAGTACTCAGATGGTCAACCAACTACAAAAGACTTTCCAGGAGTCATATCTGGTTACACAAGGAATGGGTGCAGGGAAGGTATGGACTAATCTAACATACTGTAAGAAAAGTACAACTGTTAAACATATTGTCAGCATTCACATTGTCAAGGAGTTGCAAAAAAGCTCTAAATTTAGATAATTTAGATAAATCCAATGTGGTTTAATATTAAAACCTCTACAGGATCGGTGGGACCACACGGGATGGTTGAGCTAACGTAGGCTAATGCGATTAGCATGAGYTTGTAAATAACAAGAACATTTCCCAGGACATAGATATATCTGATATTGGCAGAAAAATGTKATTCTTGTTTATCTAACTGCACTGTTCAATATACAGTGGCTATTACAGTGAAAGAAAACCACACTATTGTTTGAGGAGAGTGCACTGTTATGAACTTGAAAGTTTTTAATACACCAATTTGGCACATTTAGGCAGTCTTGATTCCACATTTTGAACAGAAATGCAATGGTTCATTGGATCAGTCTAAAACTTTGCACATACGATGCTGCCATCTAGTGGCCAAAATCAAAATTGCGCCGGGAGCTGGAATAATACATTATGGCCTTTCTCTTGATGATGGTACAAATAAATACAAAAAACATGTTTTTTACTTTGTATTATCTTTTATTCATTCATTCATTTCTAATGTGTTATATTATCCTACATTCATTTCACATTTCACATTTCCACAAATTTCAAAGTTTCTCCTTTGAAATGGTATCAAGAATATGCATATCCTTGCTTCAGGTCCTGAGCTACAGGCAGTTAGATTTGGGTATGTCATTTTAGGCGAAAATTTAAAAAAAGGGGTGGATCCTTAAGTCAGTCCATGGGTGATTGCTCACAAAACTAAAACAATAAATGTCATCCATAGAAGAGTCCTTTGGAGGAAGGATTGTTGACAAGTATTTGTCATTTGTACCTTAAAGCATACTTGAGAAACTGAAGTTGGAATATTTGTGACATTTTGGCCTCACCCAGGGCTCCTTTAGGACTTCATACTTTCATCTGTAGGTGCTACAAAGTAAAAGTTGGTGTCTAATGAAGCTTTACCYCTTGCTCTGTAATATGAGTAGTATTTTGATTTCAATAGCACATTTCTTACATACATTTATGCATATTGAAAAATATGACCATGAATATTGAAAATATATTATTTTAGATTATGCACATTTTTCAATATATGATCCCTTCATTCATCCCATAAAACGAATACTAGTAAAGATCCCACTCTGGAAATCTAATATGGATGTAGAATACAGATGCTTCAGAAAGTATTCACACTACTTGACTTTTTCAACATTTTGTTGTTTTACAGCCTGATTTTAAAATGGATTAAAAATAGGATTTTTTTTGTCACCGGCCTATACACAATACCTCATAATGTCAAAGTGGAATTATGTTTCTAGAAATGTTTACAAACTAATTAAAAATGAAAAGCTGAGATGTCTTGAGTCAATAAGTATTCAAACACTTTGTCATGGCAAACCTAAATAAGTTCAGCAGTAAAAATGTCCTTAACAAGTCACAGAATAAGTTGCATGGACTCTTTGGGAAATACTATTGTTTAACATGATTTTTGAATCCTATAACTCTAAAAGTAGCAGAGATCACAGTCTGGAACTTAGGTATTGGCGTAAGGTATATTATGAGTTGCACCCCCTTTTGCACTTCGAACACCCTCAATTTGTCGTGGTATGTGTCAAAAGCGTTCCACAGGGATGCTGGCCCATGTTGACTCCAATGCTTCCCACAGTTGTGTCAAATGGTCTGGATGTCCTTTGGGTGGTGGATCATTCTTGAAACACACAGGAAACTGTTGAGCTTGAAAAACCCAGCAGGGTTACAGCTCAAGACACACACAAACAAATGTGCCTGGCATTGCCTACGATACCCCGTTCAAAGGCACTTAAATATTTTGTCTTGCCCATTCACCCTCTAAACGTCACACATACACAATCCATGTCTCAATTGTCTCAAGGCTTAAAAATCCTTCTTTAACCTGTCTCCTCTCCTTCATCTACACTGATGGATGTGGATTTAAGTATTTTTGTTGGGTATCTGTACATTACTTCACTATTTACTTCACCACAACTTTAACTTTTACTTCACCACATTCCTAAAGAAAAGTACATTTCACTCCCTACATTTTCCCTGACACCTATAAGTACTTGTTACATTTTGAATGCTTAGCAGGACAGGAATATTGTCAAATTATCAAGAGAAAATCTATGGTTATCCCTACTGATTCTGATCTGGCAGACTCACTAAACACACATGCTTCATTTGTAAACTATCTGTACATTTAAAAAAATATGAAAATATAAAGAAACTATCTGTAAATTTGAAATTATTCATACTTTTACATTTATACTTAAGTGTATTTTAACAAGAACATTTACTTTTGATACTTAAGTATATTTAGAACCAAATACTTTTAGACTTTTACTCAAGTAGTATATTACTGTGTGACTTTCACTTTAACTTGAGTCATTTTCTTTTAAGGTATTTTTACTCTTACTCAAGTATGACAATTGGGTACTTTTGCCACCACTGAATATGCTCAAGGTCTTATCTTCCATTAAATGTCCAACAACTGTCATTTGTACACCTTTGTGCAGAATGTAGCTCCATGTCTGACACATGGAGTGGAGAAGTTATACTACTGGAGAGGATGTGGGATGTGGGCTTCCTGTCTGGGGAGGTGGGACCTAATGAGGTCAGTTGTCCACTGGACGTTGAGTTGGTGGTGTGGTGGACTGTCCAATAGTAGTGGTTGTTGGTGACATGGTGGACTGTCCATTAGTAGTGGTAGGTGGTGAGGTGATGGACTGTCCATTAGTAGTGGTAGTTGGTGAGGTGATGGACTGTCCATTAGTAGTGGTGAGGTGGTGGACTGTCCATTAGTAGTGGCAGGTGGTGAGGTGGACATCTTGGTAGAGGGAGGTCCAGTTGAAGTAGAGGTGGTGGTTTCAGGAGTAGCAGGACTGGCCATATCCCCAGTGGTGTTACTTAGACGTTCATCTGTCAAAATGAAGTAGAATACACGCAAATAAGTGCCTGTTTCCTGTCATGTTGATCAATGATACTAAAACAATGTACTCTATATAAAACATTTACATTTTTATTATTTGGGAGATTCTATACAACCTAGTCATAAATGATGATTGACTGTCAACACGAGTTTGATAAAACTCTCACAGGGTTCAACTTACCCCCATAGCACAGCGAATGACTTAGAACAATTTTCTGGTGTCTATTTTCTGTAATAGTTCAGCTTTACACAGTTTCCGTCTCCAAAACACATTGGATTGTCCCATTTCTGAAATGGTTCCCCACTGGACCAATTCCATGTGTTGTTCTCATGCTTTAGTCCAATCCAGGTGATCCCTTTAGTCACCTGATCAAAGGCATCCTGCTCTTTCTGGTTACAGATACTGGCCGGTTCTCCTTGTTGATAGTTGCAGTCTTTCACAGCCTTCGTCTAGTTCTTTGGTTTGGTTATCAGCTTATACACCTTCTCTGTTGCTCCATTGTCATGACGAACTTATGGGAAGAAAAGGTGAAAAGTGAGTTATCAGATTTCATGAGACAGTTAACTTCTAGTTCCTCCCAAACCCGGATCRGGGAGCACCCCCACCAGTAAAAAAGCTGACTAGCATAGCCTAGCATAGCGTCACAAGTAAATACTAGCATCTAAATATCATTAAATCACAAGTCCAAGACACCAGATGAAAGATACACTTCTTGTGAATCTAGCCACCATTTCTGATTTTTAAAATGTTTTACAGGGAAGACACAATATGTAAATCTGTTAGCTAACCACGATAGCAAAAGACACAACTTTTTTTTCCCACCATTTTTTTTCACTGCTAAATGGTAGCTATCACTAATTCGACTAAATAAAGATATATATAGCCATACCAAGAAACAAGTTATTTTTAAAATAACTTCGTTATGATGTTTCTAACACCTATATCGAATTAAATCACAGACGGATATATCTTGGCCGATAACGAGAGCTTTTGAGCATGCCATTCTGATGTCCTCTCTTGCGTCTTGACGAGCGTCCAAAAAGAACGGACATCCCACTCCATGGCCTTTTATAAGGTCTGAGAAATACGTAGAGACTCCATTCCACTTCTCATTGGTTACTGACATCCAGGGGAAGGCGGGTGCAGTTCATTTCGACCCATAGGACACATACAGAGCTTTAAACTGATCCGAGATCAGAGCCTAGTTTTCAGACCTTCGCAGTTCCTGTCATGATTTTCGCTGCAGAAAGACTTCTGGTTCACCCACAGACATAATTCAAACGGTTTTAGAAACTAGAGATTGTTTTCTATCCAATAGTAATAATAATATGCATATTGTACGAGCAAGAATTGAGTACGAGGCAGTTTAATTGGGAACGCAAAATGTCGAAGTTGAAACAGCACCCCCTGTATTCTCAAGAGGTTTTTATTAAGAAAAATATCCAGGAAGTCAATTACAGGGGATATTTTGAGTCTGGCAGCCAGTGATTTGAAGTGGAAACAATAGTGGTTTTAGAGATTGACACATGTAGGGTAATGAGGTGTCACACAACTGTTGTTAAAAACGAGAACAAGCTGAAACGGCACAGTGAATGTTGGGATGGCTGCCAAAGCCTCCATCCCAGTTTAAGAACAGATGAAGTCCTCCCCATCAGACCACCTCCACTTTTCTACTGGATCAGGTTTATGTCTATGGAGCCCAATCCACACATCACTATTGAAATGACTCAGAGTGGATTGAATTGCCTTCCAATCCTGTTCTGTGTGTACGATGGACAGGTTTGTGTAGTGCTGTCTGCAGTACTCGTGTGCCTCGGTCAGTTTTTTCTCCTCAAGGACAAGGCTGTACTTCTTGCGCTGAGTAGGTGACTGTTTAAAATACAGAGGAAATGCTTATCAGACTGCTTGTTGTGTTGATTGGCAAACATCACCATCTTCAGCTTCCACTATTTATTTCTAAAATATAGGCAACACATACTGTTTGATAGCAGAGTAATATAGAGATGTAGATTTAATTGATGAAAGCAACAGAGCACGTTTCAGGGCCATGGAGAAATTAACACAACCTCCTTCCAAATTTCCTACCTAATTTCTGCCTCATTTCAGTTAAATGTAAAGTACTGGCACTTGTCGTTATTGGTGCATTCCTGCCTGCACCGACTTGCATTTTGGGTTGCGATTGGCTGATTCTCAATATTGTTCCCCAGAAAATTGAAGTATTTCACCACACAGACCATCAGAAAGGCACACAGGATAAAGCATCACTAGGCACCAGCAAAACAACATTACCAACTGTACAGACTTTGTTAGGGAAAGAACACAATAGTGATGTATAAATGTAACATTCATACATTGAGATCAAMACACAAATGGTTGACTTTCGCCTTTTTCACGGAGGTGATAGGTGTGCTCAAACATTCAATACATACACAAAATGTTAGGATTCAAGCCACATTCAGGAACAGATAGCATTGACCTGTCCCGCCCTGACCTTAGAGAGCCGTTTTATTTCTCTATTTGGTTAGGTCAGGGTGTGATGTGGGGTGGSCATTCTATGTTTTGTATTTCTGTGTGTTTGGCCGAGTGTGGTTCCCAATCAGAGACAGCTGTCTATTGTTGTCTCTGATTGGGAATCATACTTAGGCAGCCTGTTTTGCCACCTTAGTTGTGGGTAGTTGTCTTGGTTAGTGGCCTGTATAGCCCTAGTAAGCGTCATTTTCGGTGATGTTCGTCATTTTCGGTTCGTTTTCGGTGTTTCTTGTTTTGTTGGCGACATTCTTAATAAAGAAATATGTACGCTCACCACGCTGCACCTTGGTCCGGTCATTTCCCTGACGGCGTTCGTGACATGACCATGAAAAGAGTTTTGGCTTGTTCACTCACAATACACACAAGCTGATTAACCCTTCATGCTCCTTCCTACTGTATGGTGACATCTGCACTGAACAAAATCCATTGACAACCAGTAGTATGAAGTGCAACACATACCTTTCGCTACCCTCAGGTTGTAGAATTCTAAAGGATTATTTAACCCTCTAGAGATCTCTGCTCTGCAGCAGTAGCTCCCACTGTCTGCAGGCTGAAGGTCTAAAATGGTGAAYTTCACCATCACAACTCCACTTATACATCTGCATTTGTTTTCTTGTGTGATTGTTATTGTTGTGTCAGCTATGTGATTACAACAGGACCACCATTTGCTGTTTGGGGTTTAAGGCTGGGTTTCTGTACAGCACTTTGTGACATTGGCTGATAKATACAGACTTTATYAATACATTTGATTGATTGATTGACATGGTATACACTTGGATTAACTGAACACGTACTTTGAAATTAGCAAATACATTTATAATCTAAGTCGAGGTAAAAGATGTGATGGAGCTTTAATTTCAACATATATTTATCTCTAAATCTATTGATTTCCATATTGTCTATGATATGCATAACAGACGTATATATTTAAAAAAATCACAAACTTTGATTTAATATWAGATTTTTACRTCTAGTCAGAATATTAAGCAAAGAGCAAAGAGCAAAGAGCTCCATTCAAATYATTWAAAAGAGATACTGTACGAAACAGTTYCAAACGGTTGTTATGTGAGWATCTCTTAAAAGAAAAGCACAGAGTGCAAAATCATTTGATGTTTTCAATTGATCAAAAATGTTTAATGCAGCTTGAAATGATGGCACACCTACCCAGTTAGCTGMCCTCTTCRCTCCCCAGAGTTTGGTTGTGAGATGGGGAGACCGGGGAAAGAGAGATGAGTTTATAGWGTTTCTCTCCTCCCTCTCTGCTGACCAGGTGAACACACCCAGGAGATGCTGAAACTTCAGCTCCAACCCCTCCCTCCACATAAACAAACACTGACCAATAGACCCAATGTATTTTCTCTGTTATTACAGTGGACTTGATACAGTGTTCGAAATACAGTATGTTGTGTGATCAAATGTACGTTTCTGTTAGTGTATCAAGTTCACATTTGTGACAATATATTTGCAGTACATTTGGTAAATAGGAATCAATTCATTATTATTGGCGCTGGACATGGGCTTCACTAAAGAGCAGGGTTCAGTACAATATCCACTGACCTCTGATTGACGAGACATGAAGATATGTGGTTAATGAATCATAGAAAACACCAAAGATATCAATTTAAGGTCTGTATTCGGTGCATGTGACTAATAAAATGTGATTTGATTTGTAACCTGTGAGTTCTCCCAGTGCCAGTCAAGGCAGGTCATCTTCCTACATCCCAATGCATTGTAAATAAAGTCCTGTTTTGTACGTGGTACCTGCAGGGTTATGGCAGCCTAATCCCCAATTGTGTAAACAAAGTGCAATGTAATTATGGATATACAAAAGCCCATAGTTCCTGGTATGGACATGTTGTAGTCCATACTGATATCRTATTTGGTTGGAGTTCAGTGCTACGGTACAAGTAGTTAGGATGGGGTTTTACTTCCTGGTCTATGTCAATTTGGATAAAAACATTTGCTAAATACGTGATGACTTGGTTCATGAAGTTGATTTATGTTTAACAGCCATCAACTACATGAATAAGGGCAAGAACCCCACACCTCTCCCCTGCTATCCATGAACCTGTGTTTATGACTGTAATAGCTGCCACAACACACCATGACACCAGGGAAACCTCTAATGATATACGAATGTTGATTAGCTTCATAACATGGATACTGTAATTCTGTCACACCCACAACAGTCTGTCTGTCTGTGTGTGTCTCTATATTTACTGTTCCCTGAAGGTTGCTGCTTGCATGTTGGCACATAATTCTGTTGTGATTACTGCCTCCATCTCATCATTCTTGCTGGAGGGTGAAAATAATGGTAATACTGATGTCA
The DNA here is from genome assembly GCF_002910315.2 of Salvelinus sp. IW2-2015. Classification (NCBI taxonomy): domain Eukaryota; kingdom Metazoa; phylum Chordata; class Actinopteri; order Salmoniformes; family Salmonidae; genus Salvelinus; species Salvelinus sp. IW2-2015. The sequence goes on along the minus strand of NC_036840.1, from coordinate 5,609,716 downwards.
CTAATCAAACATCTTTTATTGAAGAATGTCAACAGTCACATCCATAATTGAGTAACATTATTTCTCATTACAATGCAAGTCCCTGACTGAAATGTCCTATTTACTTCTCTTCTCTAATCAAATTGCCCTGATGTACAACAAACATTATTATTACATTACATTCATAAACTAACTAAAACCTTAGATTATAATTTGATGTTATATTAGTAAAACATTGTAATGTCTAAATCAATCCTAATATAAATTGACTTCATATTTTACCTTCACAAGACAAATTGAACTATCATAACTTGAATAACATTACCAAAAATAATATTGTATTACGTATTATAAGGTATATAATATATAATGTGGTTTCCTTGGACCTTCCATCCCTCTCCTGTTGCATCATCATGGCTGGTCCTCTTCATCCTGACCCACACGGACCTTAGAAAACAAACACAACAGTACAAAGACTCTCACTGGAATTAGTTCATGAACACCTTACTTCATTTCCATACTGTCAATGGGATGCAAAACCTAACAACACACTGAACAAGAGTCTCTGAACAACAGACTAAACAGAAGTAGGGTCATTTTTATAACTGTAGCACCAAAAAGTGTTTACCTTCTTCTGGGCTTCCAAGTTCAACTGTTTTGCGAAAAACTTCTCCGTTAGGCAGGTCTCTCCAGCGTAAGCCTTGGATGACGTTCCCGTCCTTAGCAAACTCCTTTCTGATCTATGACATATGATCAAACTAGATAAAGCCAGAAACACCCATTTAAATTGAGCATCCTAAATGTAATACTATGTGATGTCAGGTTTCTATTCCTAATCATGAGAAGAGTGAAATGAGTGAGCATGACATTGATTTCTGATGTGGGAGATGTAGGACTACTGTACCTGCTCCAACATCTGTTCCTTTACCACTGGGTCATTGAGGTCACCTCCTGTGTTAGATTTCAGAGACATCCTTACAATAGTCTGCTTGATTCTCTTTTCTAGAGGGACATAGGAATGGTAAGATGAGACAGCCACTCAAATGAGGTTCACCTTATTTACAATAAATAATTCATTTTTCTTCCAATGTCCTTTAAAGGCTGTAAATTACTTTGGAACTGTGTAGTAGCAAGCCTCTGTATTCTATGTTTACCATTATGGAAATATTATTTCATAATTGAATCCATATGAGCACATATATATCTGAAAGGTGGGGAGAGAGAGGTGGATGGAGTAGGTTACATGTAGCATCTCTGTGTCTGACATGTGACAGTGTTTGCTGCAGTGGGACCCTATTGGGGATAAAATGCCATCCCTCTCCCTGTCTTACGACCCATAGTAACCCCAATAAGATGGCAGTCTTGTGGCCTGGCTGGTCTAGCGGTAATGCCACAGCCTCTGGCACACGTGTCTATAGGTTTGTCAGAATAGGTTTGAATCCTGCCTTTTCCTCTCTCTATGTGTTCAATAAAAGATGTCTTACTTCCAGTGCAAAGGAACGGTCTCTTCAGAGAGCAGTCTATCTTGTCCAGGGAGGTGTGTTCAGTCTGTAAATGGCCCTTACGGGTCAGAGAGCAGCAGTTACTAGCACCCAGTTGAGGCTCAGACACACAGTATGGAAAGGGGTCCCCATTGGACCACTCCCACATTCTGGTAGAAGTCTTCCAGTAGAGTCCAATCCACATTTCAAACTGCTGTGTCTCTGTTATGCTTTGGAATGCTGTGTAATCCTCTTGGGTGAGGATTCTCGCTAATCATCTCCATTGGCTTGGCAAGCCGTCTGTGCCCCTCCCACTTCAATGGACCTTGACCCATGTAGTATTAAGCTCTGAGTTTAATTGGTGCCTAAGGAAGAAAATACACAGTTGTCCTTAAAGTGTCCTGAAAGACAGGTACATTGATGTTAAATAAATGTACCTAGACGGTTGTCAAAGATACTGTAACTCATAAAGGTGACACGATTTGAAATGTACTATGTACTGTACCAAGGTGTTAAAACCTCTTGACACTACAGGGGGTGCTGTTTCAACTTGGACATTTATCGTTCCCAAATTAAACTGCCTCGTACTCAATTCTTGCTCGTACAATATGCATATTATTATTACTATTGGATAGAAAACAATCGCTAGTTTCTAAACCGTTTGATTATGTCTGTGGGTGAACCAGAACTCTTTCTGCAGCGAAATCCATGACAGGAACTGCGAAGGTCTGAAATAGGCTCTGTTCTCAGATCAGTTTAAAGGTCTGTATGTATCCATGGGTCGACATGACTGCACCCGCCTTCCCCTGGATGTCAGTAA
>NC_036840.1:5601632-5607336 GCF_002910315.2 Salvelinus sp. IW2-2015 | reverse complement strand
TTTTTTTTAAATGTCTGATTTTGTAATGAGATTGCAAATGTATTAATTTCTCCATGCCCCTGACACATGCTCTGTAGCTTCCATCAATTATATCTCTATTTTGCTCTGCTATCAAACAGTATGTGTTTCCTATATTTTAGAATAGATAAAGCTGAAGATGKTGATGTTTGCCAGTCAACACAACAAGCAGTCTGATAAACATTTTCTCTGTATTTCAAACAGTCACCTACTCAGCCAAGAAGTACAGCCTTGTCCAAGAGAACGAAAACTGGACCGAAGCACACGAGTACTGCAGACAGCACTACACAAACCTGTCCATCGTACACACAGAAGAGGATTGGAAGGCAATTCAATACTCTTTGGGTAATTTCAGTGGTGATGTGTGGATTGGGCTCCATAGGTATGATCCAACTGAAAAGTGGAAGTGGTCTGATGGAGAGGACTTCATGTTCTTGAACTGGGCAACAGAATTAGTCAAGTACATGGGTCCTGACTGTGTCATCTCCACTTCATCTCATTGGCAACCAGAGTATTGTCAGAATCAAAATCAGTATGTGTGTCAGCAACTAGGTAAGCCTCTCTCAGTATATACAATGTATATTAATAAACTACTTTCAAAGTGAGACATAATTCACTTCCTGGATTATGTCTCATGAAATCGAATTAGTAACTTCATTTTCCCCCTCTATAAGTTCATCATGASAATGGAATAACAGAGAAGGAGTATGAGTTGATGAGTGAAAAAAAGCAGTGGATGTCAGCTCTGGAAAACTGCAAATCAACAGGCAGAGTTCTGGCGAGTATCTGTAACCAGAAAGAGCAGGTTGCCTTTGATGAGGTGGCTAAGGACCACACCTGGATTGGACTAAAGTACAACAACAACACATGGAATTGGTCCAGTGGGGAACCATTTCAGAAATGGGACCATACAATGCATGTGACAGGTGCAAACTGTGCTACGCTGAACTCAAAAAATGACAGAAAATGGACACCAGAAAATTGTTTTACTCAAAAAGCTTTCCTGTGCTATGGGGGTAAGTTGAACGCTGTGAGAGTGTTATCAAACTAGTGTTGACAGTCAATCATAATCTATGACTAAGTTTAATACAATGGAATATTTTTTATACAGTTCCTGACATGATAGGAAACAGGCATTTACAGTGTATGCATTTATACAACGGGTGGGTCTAATGCTGAATGCTGATTGGTTAAAACCGCATTCCAGCCGGTGTCTATTCCACAAATTACCACCGGCTAAATCTATGACCTTAAAATGGGACTGTGCAATACACTGTCTCATCAGCTCAGCCAAGCAATTTATCAACTTGATCTCCGCTATAAAAAGCATCTAGACATTATCTCACATATCTTTGAGACTAAAATGTAGTTTTCAACAACGGAGATTTGTATAAACCTTGTTGTCTGTTTCTCAGATATTTGCAACATTGTTTTAATATTCAAATTCGATCTCCAGCTGTCCTATAGTAATGAACGTGTCAGGAGTTGGGACGAGACAGGCAGTCAGCGTTTCTCAGCCAGTCGAAATCATGAATCAGCTGGCATAATTTTTATGGATATTTACAAAGAAATGTAAATTAAAAAAAGGTCAAATGAAACGAAGTGCAGCTAGTTTGAAGTCTTTGCAGCTTCACTTGGAAGTGATTGCGTTAGCTATGTTGTAGGCTAGCTCCTTTGAACAACAGTGTCTGATGAGTGAGCACATTTTTTACATCCCTCATTAGCTTATTGTTATGGATGTATCCAAATAAATGTCAGAAGAAAACAGTTTAAGTTAGACATAGTTGGCTAGCTAGCAAGAAGGGATAAGAACATTGCCAGCAAGTATGGCAATGGAACATTTAAAACAAATTACTTTTTGTTCTATATCCATAGATATAGAACAAAAAGACTGAACAACTGGGTCGCGTCTCTAGCAACCGACATGGGCTGGGTAGGTTTCTTTCTAAATGTAATACGTTACAGTTACTGGTTACCTGTCCAAAACTGTAATCAGTAAGTGTCCCAAATCTTTGTTGAAAACATATAATATTGGAACGGTTTGCAGGTCCTTGAATTTGTCTCCGGCCTAAAAACACCCGTGCCAATATATCCTCGAAACACTGGCTTCTCCGCCGTTATCACTTAAGTATTCTACTTCATTTTGACAGATGAACGTCCAAGTAACATCACTGGGTATTTAACCACTCCTGTTACCCCTGAAACCACCAGCCCTATTCCAACTGGATCTCCCTCTACCAAGACGTCCACCACAACATCTACCACCTTACTACCTTCCACTACTAATGGACAGTCCACCATCTCACCACCTACAAATACTAATGGACAGTCCACCACCTCACCAACTACCACTACTAATGGACAGTCCACCCCCTCACCACCTACCACTACTAATGGACAGTCCACCACCTCACCAACAGCCACTACTAATGGACAGTCCACCACTCACACTACCACTATAATCGACTCCACAACCACCAAGCCACTACTAATGGATGTCCCCACCCTACCAACTACCACTACTATGGACAGTCACCCTCTCACACCTACCAACTAATGGACCGTCCCACCACTCACCAACTCCACTACTATGGACAGTCCACCCCTCGACACTACCATACAATGAAAGTCCACCACTCACCATCCAACAATGGACAATCACCACTCACACCTACCACAACATCCAGTCCACCACCTACCAACTACCACTACTAATGGACAGTCCACCACCTCCTCCACCACTACTGGACAGTCACCCCTCACCACTACCATAATGGCCATCCACCTCACCATCCACACTATGACATCCACCACCTCACCATCACTATGACGTCACACCACACTACACACTAAATGGACAACCACCCCACTCAACTACCACTAGCTATTGGACATCACCACTCACAACACACTACTAGACATCCACAACACCACCAACCTCAACTTCCAGTGGACAACTGACCTCATTAGGTCCCACCTCCCCAGACAGGATGCCCACATCCTCCCCCAGTAGTGCAAATGTTCCACTCCATCCGGGTGAGTGTCAGACATGGAGCTACATTCTGTACCTATCTGTACAAAGGTGTACAAGTGAAAGTTGTTGGATATTTAATGGCAGCTAAGACTGTAAGTGTTTGTGTATTTGTGGTTTTGTGTTTCTGAACTTGCATTTACATGTGTGCAATTTCATGTGTGTTTGTGTCTTGTCCATGCAGATTACCTGCACTACTTCAATGAGTCCAAGAGCTGGATCAATGCACTGGAATTCTGTGAGAGTCGTGGCTCCAAGTCCAACCTGGTGCACATCACCAACCAGACCGTTCAGGCTGATGTAACCCAGCTCCTGTCCAATGTGGAGCTGGCATGTGGGGGGGTGTGGATTGGTCTGGAGCGGTCCATCTTTGAGTGGAGCGCCCCCTGGCTGTGGACCAGTGGTGATGTTGATAAGGTGGTGAAGTACAGAGAGTGGCACAGCTGCTTCCCCCTCAACCCCATCAATTACCACTGTGGTAAGATGGTCCGGGTTGGTAACAGAGAACTGAAGTGGCTGGATGCTTCCTGTCATCAGGAATTGCCCTTCATCTGTCAAGGTGCGTTGCTCAACTTTCTAGCTCCTATTTTGGAGCTTGTTCAGTGGGGTGGAACATTCAGAATGTTACAGATAGACAAATATTACAGTGGCGATTTTAGCTTGTAAATCTTAGTGGGGGCAAACAAACCAAAAATGTTGGATGCATGCCGGCAAAGCTACTACACAACACAAAAAAATACATTAATTGCACTATAACGGTGATCAACAGTGTCCACAAGCTGTTAGGCACTACATAAAGCTGTCCCAACAGCAGAGTCCCAACACCTTACCACTGCTACATCTGGCTTTCAGCGGAGCCTTGTCTGGCAGAGAAACAGTTCATTCAGCCTCATTTACTGCCTTTTTAAAAAACATAGCTGATATGGCTGACTTTTTTGAACAAATGTGGTTTCTACTGACATTTGAGATGTGCAAACTATGACATAAGTGGACAATAAGCGGATAAGAGGCAATCCGTCATTTCGATTAAGACATTAATGTGCGAGTGAAGGCGAAAGTAGTCAATGTAACTATTTGTTCAGCACTTTTGAAATGTATAGCGACAGAATTCAGAACATGGGCAGTTCTTACAGTGTAATCCCTGTACAACAAATCAGAACAGTCAATGAAAGCTCTTACAATATTCAATGATTAMATTTCTCTAAAACAGGTAATAGGCTACACGTGCCCCACCAAGTTAGAACAGTAGGCAAAAATAAGAGGTGAAAATAGACAAAATTATTAGGGTGAGGCACATTGAACGCCGTTTGGGTGTTTGTGTGTCAAAACAGATACACGTCATATAACGCRTTAAATAAGCTTTTCATTTGACACGTCAAATAACACAATTCTATTATAGAATGTTGTGTGTGCTGAATTTGCACGTGCAAGCCAAGCGCCACCACTACTGTCAGTAGCACTGTCAAAGCTGTACAAAAAAAGTTTGCAAACAAGCACACGACCACRAACGATTTGTTTACTGTGAAAAATAGACCAAATTATTAGAGTGAAGCACATGGGTAACTAACAGCTTACTACACAACATACACTTAGTATTACTTTCTTAGCTACAATATAGATATCTCTCTGGCATACTACATAATTTATGAAGCAGCATAAGACATTTTTGGTCTGATGTTGTTGTGATGTGCTTGAACAGGAAAGTGGCGCGGCGGTCCTTCGTGGGTAAATTTTATCATAAAAGAGAAAGATGCCGGATTTACAATTCCAAGTTGAATGACCTTTCAAAACGTATTTTCCTTGTTTGAGCTGTTTATTCCCGACTTCCCAGTTGCAATGCTTGCAGCACCGATACATTTTATACATATTTTCTCTTCATTAATTCTCTTCATATGACAAGGATAAAAAGGATTTGCCAGTAGACTTGATTCATTATCATGACTGCTAGCTAAGATTGTGAAAGTAAGATGTTGACATGATCAGTCCAATCAAAGCTACTGTACATAACGTGATTTGACGTCATTTCTCTGGCCAATGACCTTGAGCCTTCTTGTAAGTGCACTTGTAATATAACTCTATGGCAGGACCGAAAGGGCTGAAATGTTAGATGTTTACCCTTACTAAGACTGATGCTTGGAGATTGCGTAAAGGTCCCCATGAGTGACAGAACACTGAGCCAATCACGGCGCAATGCTCCTATTTTCTGCTGGCCCGCCCCACCACCACAGAAAGAGCTGAGCTAGGCTGAAACACCTGCATTTAGGAGCTGCCTTACTCAAGAAAATAAAAAAGAGACTATGTTTGTATGCGGCTTTATTAACTCAAATATGTATATTGTTGATGATTCGTTACTAGAGAAATGAGACCAAGTCAAGACGCTGGACAGGGTGGATCGGTATATAGTAAGACAGTTTATTCGATGTAAAGATATCTGAGCAAAGCATGCACGGCCTCATTCATTTAGCTCAGAAGGAACTAGCCGACAGGAGTCCCGAAACATGGAGTGCATTTACATTTTATACATTAATTGACGTAGGTAGATTCTGGCAGTTCGTACTCCTGACTGGTCGCTGTGTGTGGAGGGCAGTCCCCTTCAGGCTGATATCAATGTTCCATTGGTTCTTAGTAGTGTTCTTTGTCCTTGGAACCCAGCCC
>NC_036840.1:5550804-5596132 GCF_002910315.2 Salvelinus sp. IW2-2015 | reverse complement strand
AAAAGTTTTTTTTCTCATTTTGTCTGTCATAGTTGAAGTGTACCTATGATGAAAATTACAGGCCTCTCATCTTTTTAAGTGGGAGAACTTGCACAATTGGTGGCTGACTAAATCTTTTTTGCCCACTGTATATATTGTAATAAATGATATTTTTGATTTATAACAATACACAGTTAAAACTTGTTATAACTACTTCTTTCAAAAGCATGGTCTGTTGTTCAACACACCCCATTTCTAAAGCACAAAATTGCTGAGGCACGAACAGGATACCCAGTGTTATAAAAGAGCAATAAAACTAAACTGCCAGAATAGGGTAATTGCTCAACATTCCTCCAGGCAGGGAACCCCTGGCCCTAAGACAACAACTGCTGGTTACTGTCTCCTCTTATCTCATGACTGCAGAAACACACAAGAATGCCACTGCACGAACGCACACACATACACACCCACACCCCTCTTTTCGATTTTTGTTTTAGATTCCTTCTCTCACAGTTGAAGTGCACCTATGATAAAAATTACAGACCTCTACATGCTTTGTAAGTAGGAAAACCTGCAAAATTGTCAGTGTATCAAATACTTGTTCTCCCCACTGTATATATATATATATATACAGTGGCTTGCGAAAGTATTCATCCCCTTGGTATTTGTCCTATTTTGCTGCCTTACAACCTGCTGTCGTGGCATTTTTCTGCTTTACCAAATGAGGAGAGAGTTACAAACTTCACACACCAGTCAGAGTTACACTTAAACTACATATTTTTAATAAGAGCTTTGAATTTGCCTTTTTGACTTTCAATGATGCGCTATCTCTAATGAACCATTGAAAAGTACCAACAGAAAAGTACAAAGATCTTTTATAGCCAAGTTACACCCCTCTCAACTTACACTGACGAACCACAGATCTTAGGAACAGTTCACAAAGGTTAAGATTTGTATGAAAGATATCTATAAGACATAGCAGACAGTTACTGCTCTGTCAACAGTTCTCATTGTAAAGACCAGTGTCTGGCCCCCTCCTACTCCAAACTGGAACCCGTCTCACCCTGGTACGGTATAGCACGATAACATTACCCCAGGTTATCTGGAATGCTCTTTAGGCTTTATTACCCAAAGACAACGTAAATCTCCTCTGTCAGTGCTATTTCATAGAGGCCCATCCTCAGTGGAACACACAATTGTTAACAGAATACTCTATTCTGTCGAATAAAACAACCATTCTAATGCAATACAAAGATTATAATATAATCTTACAAGCATTATAACATAATCTTGCAATTTTCCACGACACTGCAATTAAAATGTATCTTTGGGGGGGGGTTGTATCATTTGATTTAGACAACATTTTTTATTGTGAAACAAACAAGAAATAAGAAAAAATAAGAAAACTTGAGCATGCATAACTATTCACCCCCCCCCCCCAAAGTCAATACTTTGTAGAGCCACCGTTGGCAGCAATTGCAGCTGCAAGTCTCTTGGGGTATGTCTCTATATGCTTGGCACATCTAGCCACTGGGAGTTTTGCCCATTCTTCAAGGCAAAACTTTTCCAGCTCCTTCAAGTTGGATGGGTTCTGCTGGTGTACAGCAATCTTTAAGTCATACCACAGATTCTCAATTGGATTGAGGTCTGGGCTTTGACTAGGCCATTCCAAGACATATAAATGTTTCCCCTTAAACCACTTGAGTGTTGCTTTAGCAGTATGCTTAGGGTCATTGACCTGTTGGAAGGTGTACCTCCATCCCAGTCTCAAATCTCTGGAAGACTGAAACAGGTTTCCCTCAAGAATTTCCCTGTATTTAGCGCCATCCATCATTCCTTCAATTCTGACCAGTTTCCCAGTCCCTGCCGATGAAAACCATCCCCACAGCATGATGCTGCCACCACCATGCTTCACTGTGGGGATGGTGTTCTCGGGGGGATGAGAGGTGTTGGGTTTGCGCCAGACATAGCGTTTTCCTTGATGGCCAAAAAGCTTAATTTTAGTCTCATCTGACCAGAGTACCTTCTTCCATATGTTTGGGGAGTCTCCCAAATGCCTTTTGGCTAACATCAAACGTGTTTGATTATTTTTTTCCTTAAGCAATGGCTTTTTGTTGGCCAATCTTTCGTAAAGCCCAGCTCTGTGGAGTGTATGGCTTAAAGTGATCCTATGGACAGATACTCCAATCTCCGCTGTGGACTTTTGCAGCTCCTTCAGGGTTATCTTAGGTCTATTTGTTGACTCTCTGATTAATTCCCTCCTTGCCTGGTCCGTGAGTTTTGGTGGGCGGCCCTATTTGGCAGGTTTATTGTAGTGCCAGATTCTTTAAAAAATGTAATAGTGGATTTAATGGTGCTTCGTGGGATGTTCAAAGTTTCAGATATTTTTTTATAACCCAACCCTGATCTGTACTTCTCCACAACTTTGTCCCTGACCTGTATGGAGAGCTCCATGGTCTTCATGGTGCTGCTTGCTTGGTGGTGCCGCTTGCTTAGTGGTGTTGCAGACTCTGGGTGTAATGCGATGCTACTGGCGGCAGAGAAGTCAGGCGCAGGAGAGCGGAAACTGATTTACAACGGTTGTGTTAAGTAACCATAAACCACCGTAAACAGAACAATACAAATAAATGGGTAAAAAAAAGGAAAATACCAGCATATCGTGCACAAGCACTACAACAAACAATTACGGACAAGGACATGTGGGGGAACAGAGGGTTAAATACACAACATGTAATTGATGGAATTGGAACCAGGTGTGATGGAAGACAAGACAAAACCAATGGAAAATGAAAAGTGGATAGGCGATGGCTAGAAGGTTGGTGACGTCAACCGCCGAACGCCGCCCGAAAAAGGAGACGGACCAACTTCGGCGGAAGTCGTGACAGTACCCCCCCCCCCGCCCTTCTCACGCCGGCTCAGCAGCACGCGACACCGGCCTCGCGACGACCCGAGCGAGGCGCAGGGTGATCCGGACGAAGACGGTGGAACTCCTGCAGCATTGAAGGGTCCAACACGACCTCGACCGAAACCCAGCACCTCTCCTCTGGACCATACCCCTCCCACTCGACGAGATACTGAAGGCCCCTCGCCCGACGAATCGAATCCAGTATGGAGCGAACGGAGTACGCCGGGGCCCCCCCGATGTCCAGAGGGGGCGGAGGAACCTCCCGCACCTCAGACTCCTGGAGTGGGCCAGCCACCACCGGCCTGAACCTTGTTCACTCTCCTCAGGACTTTAAATGGCCCCACAAACCGTGGACCCAGCTTCCGGCAGGGCAGGCGGTGTCACGTTCTGACCTTTATTTCCTTTGTTTTGTCTTTATTTAGTATGGTCAGGGCGTGAGTTGGGGTGGGCTGTCTATGTGTGTTTTTCTATGTTGGGGTTTTGTGTTCGGCCTGGTATGATTCTCAATCAGAGGCAGCTGTCAATCATTGTCCCTGATTGAGAATCATACTTAGGCAGCCTGGGTTTCACTTTTGGTTTGTGGGTGTTTGTTGCCGTGTCAGTGTTTGTTCGCCACATGGTACTGTTTCGTTCGTTATTCTTCGTTTATTGTTTTGTTCCAGTGTTCCGTGTTGCTTATTAAAAAGACATGAACACTTACCACGCTGCACTTTGGTCCTCCTCTCTTCCACCTAATGATGAGCGTTACAGGCGGAGGGGCAGGTTTCGGGGCGCGAGCCAGACCCGGTCCCCCRGTGCGATTATGTCGTGGTAATTTCCTGTATTACTAAATGATGAATGTTTACAAACCACACCCAAATCAGAGTTATATTTTAAATTCCATCTTTAATTATATGAGCTTCACCATGGCCCTTTGACTCTCAGATCAATTCAGTGTCTTTAAATGAATTCTCTGAGAGTGCTTACAAAAGAATACTTAGTATCTTTTATAGCCAAGATACACCCCTCTCAACTCACATGACGAACCACAGATCTTAGGAACTTCACAAAGGGCCTTTTACTTGAAAGAGGAGTATCCCATAGCCAGATAGCATTAGCTTTAAATTATCATTCAGTTTGGTCTCTTAGACAAGGTTCTACTTCTCGTTCTTGGTACTTCGTAGTACCAAAACATTACCTCATCCAATGGCATATATCAATTGTCAATTCTAGATACACCCATCTCAAATGCAACCCACTCCTGGACAAGCTCCCTGAGGGGAGTGAGCCTCTAGATCATATACTATGAAAGATAAGTTTCAACATCAGAGGGGACATACAATGGTTCCAGACACTGCCATACTCCTCTCCCCAATGGGAAAAGGAGGGAATGACTGGAGTACAGACATAGTGGAGCCCTTCACATGGTTTCACAGATATATTCATTATGAAGACATTGATCAAACCTGACTTCTCCCTTTCTGATATTCTGCATATTACCAGACATGTAAAAGACAAGCCTGACCTCTCCTCTCTCTGGGCCCCAGGTGACTTTTCCCTAGAGGAGAAAGGAAAATGCAACTGCCAACAGTATAGTCCCAAAGAAGACATTCTAATGACAAGAATAAAGTAAATAAAACATCTAATTTATCTATGTTACCTAACTAATTCTGATTCAGCTACGACAAACACCAGGGTCTCACTGCGGTGGCAATCTGCGTTCTCCTTTTGGCGCGTCATGGCCTGCTGAAGGTGGACACGGACGGCTTCCCATGTCTCCTCCGCGCGCCTGAATCAGTCGTCCACCGCAGGAACCTCGGTCTGACTCTGATGCCAAGGCGCCAGAACCGGCTGGTACCCCAGTACACACTGGAAGGGAGAGAGGTTAGTGGAGGAGTGGCGAAGCAAGTTCTGTGCCATCTCGGCCCAAGGCACGAACGCCGCCCTCTCCCCCGGCCGATCCTGGCAATAGGACCACAGAAACCTACCCACATCCTGGTTCGCTCTCTCCACCTGCCCATTACTCTCGGAGTGAAACCCTGAACCCTGAGACCCTCCCTCTTGGATACACACCAGGTTGTAAGCGCTCCTCAGATCTAGTTTGGTGAAGAAGCACGCCCTGTGCATTGACTCAATCGCTGTGGCTATGAGGGGTAGCGGGTAACTATACCTCACAGTGATCTGGTTCAGACCCCGATAGTCAATACACGGGCATAGACCTCCCTCCTTCTTCTTCACAAAAAAGAAACTTGAGGAGACGGGTGAAGTGGAGCACAGAATGTACCCCTGACGCAGGGATTCGGAGACATATGTTTCCATAGCCTCCGTCTCCGTCTGTGAGAGGGGATACACGTGACTACTGGGAAGTGCAGCGTCTACCAGGAGATTTATCGCACAATCCCTCCGTCGATGGGGTGGTAATTGAGATGCCTTCTTTTTAGAGAAGGCGAGAGCCAAATCTTCATATTCAGGGGGAATGCTCATGGTGGAGACGTGGTCTGGACTTTCCACCGTAGTAGCACCAATGGAAACCCCTAAACACCTCCCCGAGCACTCTGTGGCCGTGAGAGCCCTCTGTGGCCAAGAAACAGTTGGGTCATGACAAACTAACCAGGGTAGGCCTAGCACCATGGGAAACACAGGAGAGTCAATAAGAAAGAGACTAATTCTCTCCTTGTGCCCCCCTGCGTCACCATGCCCAGAGGAGCGGTGGCCTCCCTGATCAAACCTGGCCCTAACGGTCGACTATCTAAGGCGTGAACGGGGAAGGGCACAGCCACAGGAACAATGGGGTTCCCTAAACTATGGGCGAACGATCTGTCTATAAAATTCCCAGCCGCACCTGAATCGACGAGCGCCTTATGCTGGGAATGCGGGGAAAACTCAGAAAAAGTAACATAGACAAACATATGGGCAACAGAGGGCTCTGGGTGAGAATGGTGCCAGCTCACCTGGGGTGACGCCAGAGCGCCCTGCCTGCTGCCTCGATCCCCAGAGGAACCAACCTTGGCACCGACCAGCAGTGTGACCTCTGCGGCCACATATGGTGCACGAGCGGGAACCCCCTCCGGTCTCCCTGCGCACCACTCCTCCCAGCTCCATAGGTGTCGGAGAGGGGGTGCGGAGGGATGAAACCACCAGACCCCGATCTGAACTTCCGTGGGTAGCCAGCAGGTTGTCCAGCCGGATGGACAGGTCCACCAGCTGGTCGAATGTGGGGGTGATGTCTCTACAGGCAAACTCCTGACGAACGTCCTCGCGCAGACTGCAGCGGTAATGGTCGATCAGGGCCCTGTCATTCCATCCCGCGCCGGCAGCCAGGGTCCTAAACTCCAGGGCGAACTCCTGGGCACTCTTCGTCTCCTGCCTCAGATGGAAGAGGCGTTCACCCGCCGCTCTACCCTCGGGCWGGTGGGCGAAGACTGCCCGGAAATGGCCTGTGAACTCCTCAAACTGGTCCAAAGCTGCATCTCCCTCTCTCCACACGGCGTTGGCCCACTCCAGGGCTTTCCCGGTGAGGCACGAGACGAGGGCGGATACCCTCTCACGGCCCAACGGAGCTGGGTGGACGGTGGCCAGGTATAGGTCCAGTTGTAAAAGGAACCCCTGGCAGTTCGCGGCCTCCCATCGTATTCCTGGGGCAGGGAGAGACGAATCCCACTGGGACCAGGATGAAGAGGGGCGCTCAGTGGAGACCCCGGTTGTGCTGGTGGAGGCGCTGGAAGAGCTCCCTTTCTCTCCCAGCGATCCATTGTCTGGACAACGCGGTCCATGGCGGTTCCAAGATGTTGGAGCATTGCTGCGTGCTCCCGGACGCGCTCCTCCACCCCAATACCCGGGGTACCTGCTCCTGCTGACTCCATAGTGGTCCGTAATTCTGTAATGCGATGCTACTGGCGGCAGAGAAGTCAGGCGCAGGAGAGCGGAAACTGATTTACAACGGTTGTGTTTAATAACCATAAACCACCGTAAACAGAACAATACAAATAAATGGGTCAAACAAAACCCGGAAAATGCCAGCATACCGTGCACAAGCACTACAACAAACAATTACGGACAAGGACATGTGGGGGAACAGAGGGTTAAATACACAACATGTAATTGATGGAATTGGAACCAGGTGTGATGGAAGACAAGACAAAACCAATGGAAAATTAAAAGTGGATAGGCGATGGCTAGAAGGTTGGTGACGTCGACCGCCACCCGAACAAGGAGAGGGACCAACTTCGGCGGAAGTCGTGACACTGGGGCCTTTCAGAACAGGTGTATATACACACTGAGATCATGTGACAGATCATGTGACACTTAGATTGCACACAGGTGGACTTTATTTAACTAATTATGTGACTTCTGGAGGTAATTGGTTGCACCAGATCTTATTTAGGGGCTTCATAGCAAAGGGGGTGAATACATACGCACAAACCACTTTCCCGTTCTTTATTTATTTATTTATTTGAAGAAAAAAAAAAAATCATTTCACTTCACCAATTTTCACTATTTTGTGTATGTCTATTACATGAAATCCAAATAAAAATCCATTTAAATTACAGGTTGTAATGCAACAAAATAGGAAAAAATGCCAAGGGGGATGAATACTTTTCCAAGGCACTGTATATATTATTATTATTTATTTATTTATTTTATTAAAAATGTGGGTCTCAAAGCAGGTGGGGCTCTGCTCTGAATGACGAGTCGCTACTGCATAGAACTGTCATGGTTTACTGCGGAATAGAGATTTACTGTCTTGATATCTCATGTCAACTCTATGCAATATATTACTTTATGCAATGCTCCAATTAAACCTCTCTAATGAATACAGTTGGCTACTCTCTGCATTGCTATTTTCTCCCTTTAACTGTTCAATAGTGGGCCTCAGAGTCTATACTCACTACAATCAGTAGTAAGTAGTAGCCTATACTGTAGCTTAATAATCTAAAACAAAATGGCAAAGCCTGGTCTTATAAGATACATTAATGTCCTCTCATACATGTCCTTTCATCCTGTATATGATGTTTCAACAGATCTCCACTAGAGGGTTCTCCCATGACAGCCTAGACACTCTGCAGACAGACACCACACTGATCTGCCAGAGAGACTACGACACTCATGGGCTGGAAGGAAACTGCATTTCAATTCATTGTATTATTACACCACTATAACTATTATTAATATTATTACTACTACTTTTACTTATTATCATCTCTATTACATTATATAATGATACTCTACTTACATATACGGACTCATTGTTATTTGACCCATCATTTACTGTAATACTTTGACTGTTTAAAAATAGAGTAAAGAAAGATAAATAAGATATTATTAAAATGAAAATGTAGTGTTGAACTCTTGTGTGATCACTGTAGCCTACTGTAGAAGATGGCTAGTTAGTTAGAATAACACTATTGGTATTTTGTTATGATGTATGAATTTCCTTTCATCTTTGTTCTGAATACCGAATAGACATCCATTTAACTTCGATCATTGTTGTCCCGCCCTGACCAGAGTTTGCTTTGTATGTTTTATGTTTTGGTTAGTCAGGGTGTGATCTGTGTGGGCATTCTATGTTGTTTGTCTGGTTTGTCTATTTCTGTGTTTGGCCTGATGTGGTTCTCAATCAGAGACAGGTGTTTTGCGTTGTCTCTGATTGGGAACCATATTTAGGTAGCCTGTTTTGTATGGTGGGTTATTGTCTATGTCTATGTGTAGTGTTTGTGTCAGCACTAGTTTCCATTAGCTTCACGTTCGTCGTTTATTGTTTTGTATTAGTTGTCAAGTGTTCTTCATTTTCGTCTTCGTTAATTAAATCAAGTATGTATTCATTTCACGCTGCGCCTTGGTCCTCATCTCTTCAACGTTACGACGATCGTGACAATTGTGGAATTTCATTCTTCATAGAAAATGCATTCAGTGGTTGAACAATAGCAATTCAAAATGTCATAATCCAACTTTAAGATTTGAGAGGAGTTGTCTATTCTAAATAGACTTCATGAATATTTCAAGTACGACTAAAGGAGTCTGTCTCAACCAATCCTTCTAAAACGAATAAGGAAGTAAGAGATAGGGGGTTGAGAGCACCATGGACAGCGACAGTGAACTTGACATCTCAGAAACCAATAGGTTACTGTAATTTGGGTGGGTCTGTGAAATTCACACCGCTGCGCTGATGGGCTATATTAATGCAATGTGCCATAAACTCAAATCAATTGAACCACTGAGCTTTGTAAAAACATGAATTTTGGAGACCTTATTCCATTTCCATAAAAAAGGGAAATGATAGGCTATGATAGGGTAACATTTTTATTTGCAGTAGCCTATCCTAAAAGATTCATGAGAAGAATCGCAACCCTATCTCTTCCCCTCTTTCCGCTCAGCTACCCCCATGTCTGAGACATCGTTCTCAGAATCTGTTACCAGCTCTATCTCCCCTTAGGCTGGGCTGCCCCTTACAATACCCCCTTCTCAGAAATATCGAAAGAGAGAGAGAGAGAGAGAGAGAGAGAGAGAGAGAGAGAGAGAGAGAGAGAGAGAGAGAGAGAGAGAGAGAGAGAGAGAGAGAGAGAGAGAGAGAGAGAGAGAGAGAGAGAGAAAGAAAGAGACGGCCGGCAACTCCCCTCTGTGGACTTAGTCAGAGACAGTAACCGCGGATTGTGCAGACAGGGCTATCAGTCCAGTCCTGAGAGCTCATATTCTTTACAGTAAAAATGTCGGCCAGACCAGGCTACTATCGGCAGGAGCTGAACAAGACTGTATGGGAGGTTCCCGAGCGGTACCAGAACCTGACTCCCGTGGGCTCGGGAGCCTACGGTTCGGTATGGTGAGTAGGCTATATGAAAGAGGGAGAGGCGAGGCTGCAAAGAAGTCCTTACACACCATACAATGCAGAGGGAAAACATAATTTATCCTTATGATTTGTATTATGAATATGCATTATTGTATAATATTGGAAAAACAATAGGCCTATTTATAGCGTATTCTTATTATAGCCTATTATTATTATTATTATTATCATCAAGGTTGTAACGTTATCAGGCAGTTATTAGGCCGATTTAAATTAAAATAGTCTAATATAATTAATGGTAATGTAGCCCAGTTAGTTGTTATGCACGAGAAAGTCAGCAATGTTATTTTCATGTTTGTTCGATGTGGATTTACTAGACTACCCTATTTGTATCAATATGATGCTGTCATATAGGCTACGTTTTCCATTTGATTGATTAATCTGTCGTTGACACTATTCCCAACTACTGGGCGTCATCACTCCAACGGCAGACTGTCTGCAGTTGTTGCCTCTCGGTGCGGAGGCTTTAAACACCTGAAGCTTCGCATGTATAGTAGCTGATTTAGTCTGCCCCATACGATTCTCATACGGAAAGGAAACAACAAGGAGTTATCGGTGCATCGCTCATGCAACCACGCGCTACGGGAGATCCTCTGAATCGTGACAGTTCTCAATAGGATACATTAGTTCCATAAGGCTTTTTGGCCTACTAATAACAGGGACAGCACTTCGACCGGATCTGCACTGATCCACTGAAGGATGCATGACACATCTGTATAGTCATGGGCATGTGTAGGGGCAACCTCAGTGTTGCTGACTGCAAATATCTTGCATTGTTTTGTTTTATATGCTGTTATGGACTTTTATCTTTGATATGTGTATGTTCACTTCAGATAGTGAAGAAGGACCTAGGAAAGAAATCTCAATATTGTATTCATGTCCACCAGTCTGTTGACCTAACAACAGACTTCAATTTCACAACCTGTGTAACGGCTGTTGGAAGGAGAGGACCAAGGTGCAGCGTGGTACGTGTCCATATTTATTTAATGAACACAGAAATAACAAAAATAACAAAATAACGACCGAAACAGTTCTGGCTGGTGCAGACACACACAGAGAACAACTACCCCACAAACACAGGTGGGATGAGGCTACCTAGTATGGTTCTCAATCAGAGACAACGATAGACAGCTGCCTCTGATTGAGAAGCACAGGAGGCGCCTCTGGCAGCTCCGGACAGGAGGGTGACTCTGGCAGCTCCGACAGGAGGGAGACTCTGGCAGCTCCGGACAGGAGGGAGACTCTGGCAGCTCCGGACAGGAGGCCGTCTCTGGAGGCTTCGTGCCATGTCTCACCCCTGGAGGCTTCTTGCCATGGATCATCACTGGAGGCTTTGTGGCCATGGATCATCACTGGAGGCTTCTTGCCATGGATCATCACTGGAGGCTTCGTGCCATGGATCATCACTGGAAGGCTTTCTTGCCATGGATCATCACTGGAGGCTTCTTGCCATTGATCATCACTGGAGGCTTCGTGCCATGGATCATCACTGGAGGCTTCGTGCATAACTCCTCACTGGATTGGAGAGACACACAGGAGCCCTGGCTCTGGGAGAAGGCACAGGACTCACCAGGCTGGGGAGACATGCAGGAGGGTTAGGGCTTAGCACATGCACAGGACTCACCAGGCTGGGGAGAGACATGCAGGAGCCTCTTCCTTGGCCGAGGCACCGGATACACTGGGCCGTGGAGGCGCACTGGCGGTCTCGAGCGCAGATCTGGCCCCGCCCGTTCTTCCCACCCGGCAAATGCGGGAACGCTTGTCACCGAGCACACCGGCCCTGTGGATGCTCGGCCGAGACACCGTGCGCATCACCCATAGCACGGGGCCCTGACCAGTCACATGCTCGCCCGGTAAGAACGGGAAGTGGGCTCAGGTCTCCAACCTGACTCCCGCCACACTTCTGTGTGCCCCCCCAAACAATTGGGGGCTGCCTCTCGTGCTTCCTTGCCAGCGTGGTTCCCTCGTACCGCTGGTTCCCTTCTCCTGCTGCCTCCGCTCTCCTGGCTGCCTCCACCTGTTCCCATGGGAGGCGATTCCTTCCAGCCAGGATCTCCTCCCATGTTCCATTCCTCCTTTTTTCCACGCTGCTTTGTCCGTTGGTGGTGGGTAGTTCTGGAAACGGCTGTTGGAAGGAGAGGACCAAGGTGCAGCGTGGTACGTGTCCATATTTATTTAATGAACACAGAAATAACAAAAATAACAAAATAACGACCGAAACAGTTCTGGCTGGTGCAGACACACAAAAGAAAACCACTACCCACATAACACAGGTGGGAAGAGGCTACCTAAGTATGGTTCTCAATGAGAGACAACGATAGACAGCTGCTCTGATTGAGAACCACACTCAGCCAAACACATAGAAATATAACATAGAACAAAAACATAGAATGCCCACCCCAACTCTCGCCCTGACCAAACCAAAATAGAGACATAACAAAGGTCAGGGCGTGACAACCTGATCTCCTCCCCATAAAGTAAATACAAGCTCTCTCTCACACACACACACACACCCACACACACACCACACACACACACACACACCACACACACACACACACACACACACACCACACACACACACACACACACACACACCACCACACACACACACACACACACACACACACACAGCACACACACCACCTGTCTAGCCCATTGAGATGCTTCTTATAGGCTAGCATTTCCAATGAACGAGTTCCTCTTATTGCTCACAAGTAGTTGGGCAATTATTCCTTGCTTTAATTTTGGATCACTCTTTGTCTGTTTGCGGAGGGAAATAGAACCTGTTGCATGGCGAGGTGTCATGGTGATGTGTGCACCTCGCTTGAGTGTCATACATGCAATCCATACTGATCCACTGCATGAAGGAAATTAAGTGCTTGGCGGTTTCAATATCAACGTTTACTGTAACAGCACTGGTAGATAGATTAGATTAGATTTACATTGTAGGCAGAGCTGCTCTTTGTTGTTTATATCTGGTAAAACAGCCCCAATGGCCTGTCAATCCAATGCTTTTTGCATCTCCTAGGACAGAAGGATGTGGAGGATGTGATCTTCCTGAGGATCGCCCAGGAGGACAGACAACAGACATCTGTGATGCAGCAAGACATGGAAGAGAAGGAAAGGCACAGAAACTACATGTTTAGCTCAAGCAATATCTTAAGCCTTATTGGTCAATTACATTTAAATGGCACTTAGCCTAGCTGATTGATGGAAGAACTGCCGTGTTTTACTACTCCCACTGAGAAAACTCATGGTGAAATCGGCACAGTTATGTCTGTTTGATTTGATGAAGACCTTGGAAGCTGAGTAGATAGACATGATAGCATAGCAACAATTCAAACAAAGACCATCCCTGTGTCTGCTTCTTTTGACTAATACAATTCTCTACAGTTAAAAACAAAACTCTTTATTTACGTGGATTCACGAAACACATCTAATACACCATCAACCAAGATGCAGAGCAATGCAGTCATGTGATCTTCTACACCTACAAATTGCACCACTGCTCATAGTACCAGTCTAGCCAGCAAGGACACTCATATTCTTTCAGACAATCTCCCTCTCTCTCTCTCTCTCTCTGAGCCCTGCATTGTTCAGCCTGTGCTCCAGTCATTGTCACCGTCTTCTCCATGGCAGAGCTGATTGATTATCAGAGGGGTGGGGGTTTTGGAATCGGGAAGGTATTTTATAGGGGGTTGGGACGGGGAGAGACTTGGGGGTCCAGGGACATTACTTCTGATACAGAGGAGAATTGGAGTCATTATATTGATTCTTGGTGCTCCTCAATTTCCCTGCAAAGCCTCCTGAGATTGTTTGCCCGAGAACAATGATCTGATCAGAAAGGCTCATATAATGAATATCAGATCAAATCAAAATCAAATATGTCACATGCGCCTAATACAGATGTAGAATTTACTGAGAAATGCTTACTTACGAGCCCTTTCCCAACAATGCAGAGTTAAAAAGTAAGAAAAATATATACAAGGAGCACCGGTACCGAGTCATTGAGCAGGGGTACGAGGTAGTTGAGGTAATACAGTATGTACATGTAGGTAGGGGTAAAGGTGACTAGGCAATCAGGATAGGTGATAAACAGAGTAGCAGCAGCGTATGTTAAGAGTGTGAAAGTGTGTCTATCCGTGAGTGTGTGTGTGTGCTGTCAATATGCATGTGTGTGTGTTTTTTTTGTGTGTGAGCGTACGCAGTGCGTGTGTGTGTTGGAGTGTCAGTGTAGTATGTATGAGTGTGTGGTAGAGCCCAGTGAGTGTGCATAGAGCCAGTGCAACAGAGTCAGTGCAACAGAGTCAGTGCAACAGAGTCAGTGCAAATAAAAAGGGATCAATGCAAATAGCAGTGGTGGAAAAGTACTCAATTGTCATACTTTGAGTAAAAGTAAAGATACCTTAATAGAAAATGACTGAAGTAAAATACTTCAGCAAAAGACTAAACGTATTTGGTTTTAAATATACTTCAGTATCAAAAGTAAATGTAGTTGCTAAATAATACTTAAGTATCAATATTAGATGTATAAATCATTTAAAATTCATTATATTAAGCAAACCAGATGACACTATTTTCTTTTTTTTAATTTACAGATAGCCAGGGTCACACTCCAACAGACATAATTTACAAATAAAGCATTTGTGTTTAGTGAGTCCACCAGATCAGATGCAGTAGGGATGACCAGGGATGTGTGTGAATTGGACAATTTTCTGTCCTGCTTAGCATTCAAAATGTAACAAGTACTTTTGGTGTCAGGGAAAATGTATGGAGTACATCATTTTCTTTAGGAATGTAGTGAAGTAAAAGTAAAAGTTGTCAGATACCCCAAAAAACGACTTAAGTAGTACTCCAAAGTATTTTACACCATTGGAAAATAGTCAGTGTAGCCATTTGATTAACTGTTCAGCTATCTTATGGCTTGGGGGTAGAAGCTGTTCAGCAGCCTTTGGTGCTCCGGTACCACTTGCCCTCCGGTAGCAGAGAGAACAGTCTATAACTTAGGTGGCTGGAGTCTTTGACAACTTGTAGGGCCTTCCTACTACACTGCCTGGTATAGAGGTTCTGGATGGCATGGAGCTTGGCCCCAGTGATGTACTGGGCCATACATACTACCCTCTGTAGCGCCTTATGGTTGGATACCAAGCAGCTGCCATACCAAGTGGTGATGCAGCCAGCCAAGCTGCTCTCAATGGTGTAGCCATCAGACAGAGGTATTATCGTACATGCACTAAAGCAGACTCATATCACACATTGACTGTATACCATGCAGAACATCACATAGACACATGTATTAGTTTTCCATCATTACACCAGCAGACATCAAAACTCATATCTGAATGAAAATGCACATTTAAAATGCATTGGAAAGTCTGAGATTTTCACAAATGTGGTTGCTACTTCAAATAGACTTTATTCCGATAACTGGAAAGCTTTTCATAGACTGCAAAACTTCAGTCACACGTAATGACAATAGTTGTCATTCTTGAGACATCGTACCGCCACTTCCCTTCGCTTTCCCAAGTCGTATCATTTCTCATTTCCCGCTCAGCATGCAGACTGCAAACCCCTAATTCAATCTCAATGCTCAAATCTGTCTCCTGAAAGGAAGTTGGAACGTCTTGGCCAGTAATATAACTCTAAATCGTTCTGACTGACGGGTTTAGAACTTGTCCATGATACAGAACATATTCTTCACAATGGAACTGGGAAACTCTTTGTTGGTGTAATGTTATGTAACAGTAATATCGCGTTGTGCAAATGTTTGTGCTTGCATCATGAATGTTTCATTTAGTCAAAAGAACCCATTTCCATGTGCCTATTTCAACTGTTGCAGCAACATGCAGCAAATCATGGCTACTGTGAGTGTGTGGTATGTCAGCACATTGTGTAACCTTGGAGATGGCATATCCATATGCATTTGTTTGTAGGGGCTTGGCTGCTTAAAGTGCTATCATCATGTCACTTCGGTGCCATTTAGCCGACGCTGTTGTGCAGAGTTTGTTTACAATGTGAGAGGACAAGCGATGGCCGCCAGAGCTCTCGGATGAAAGCACACATGAAATAGAATCTCAAGTACATGGAACTGTCTATTAGTGTTAACATGCAAGCTGCTGTAGGTAGCAAGATGCTGGAGAATAAAAGCAAGCATCCTTCATTTTGAATTTTAGGTGCAAACAAGATGCTCTGGCAGATGCTTTCGTGTATGCCCCACTATTTCCTTTGAATGATTGCATATGCATAAGACTAAAGTCAATATAGATAGCTAGATGAAGAGAGAGAGAGAAAGCAAAATTACTTTGCATCAGATGTTGCGCTGCCTTTGACGCCACCCTTCCCCCTCACCCACTCTTTCTGTTTTTGAAACTGGAGGTGCATTAATGTAACAGCTGATAAAACATTCTGAGATGGAAGACAGTCAGTTGCAGAAATCGATGCATAGCCTGCTTGTGGAGTTGTGGGCAGTGAGGTGGACAGCCATGTATGGAAGATGAGATGGCAGAGGAGTGTGTGGTGTGGTGTGTGTGTGTGTGTGTGTGTGTGTGGTGTGTGTGTGTGTGTGTGTGTGTGTGTGTGTGTGTGTGTGTGTGTGTGTGGTGTGTGTGTGTGTGTGTGTGTGTGTGTGTGTGTGTGTGTGTGTGTGTGTGTGTGTGTGTGTGGTGGTGTGAAAGAGAGACACAGAGGTCTGGCTTCTGTCATGGAAAGATGATGGTATGCTAGCTGCCTGTTTGGCAAACATTTAACAGGGGCATCTGGGGTAGCAGCAGGTGCTTCTGTGGCTGTGAATGAAATGAATGCACTTGGCCTTGTCTGAAGGCGATGCGGTCTGGATATGGTGTGTACATGGCCTTTTGTTGTACACATGGCAGGCCCCAGGTAAGGACATAGCGCTCCTCGCAGGCTGGTTAAAGGGTTTAGTGGTCAGGTTGATAATGACAGTGATTTACATGAATGTTGTTTTAGCTTCTTGTGGCGTTGTGGCTCTGTGCTGCCTCTCCTTCCTCTTTTCTTCACACTTCCTCTTTATCATCTCCTGTACTGCTTCTTCTTTCCTTCCGTCTAGTTTCTTTCGATTTCTCAAACACTTATTCCCTGTCTGGTACTTCCTGTCCCCTCCCTCATCTCTTGCTCTCCCTCAATCTCTCTCTGACCTCCTCTACTCTTTCTACACTCCTTTGTCTCTTCATTCCTCTATAATGTTATTGCCTAGTCTCTTTTTCATTTCCCCGAACACTCCTTCTCTCTGTGCAACATCGCAATTGAGTAAGATGTTGCTCCAAATGCTGCCGAAGTAGAAATTACACTGTCAACAACGGAGACGGCAGCGCAACACCAATACACTACACAGACTAATAATGAATCTAATAATTTAATGAGCAACATGTTTAGAAGCAATGCATTTCATTTTGTAATCTGCTGTCGCTCATCTTTCTGTCCCATGTCTACCCTCTCTCTCTCCCTCTCTCTCCTTTGCTCCCCACAGCTCAGCATATGACGTGCGGCTACGACAGAAGGTGGCGGTGAAGAAGCTGTCTCGGCCTTTCCAGTCCCTTATCCACAGTAGGCGCTCGTACCGCGAGCTCCGGCTACTCAAGCACATGAAACATGAGAACGTGAGTAAGGAGTGGTTGAAGTCCTCCCGTGTTTGTTAGTTGATCTAAATTGCCTTGATAATGCACAATAGAGTTGTGGCATCAACTCCTTCTCCCTGAACAGGTGATAGGACTACTGGATGTATTCTCCCCTGCTGCATCGCTAGAGGACTTCCATGAAGTGTGAGTGGCTAYTGAACGAGCACTAGGATGTCCAACATACCCCATACAGTGATTATACTGTCATGATTATTCTGATGATGACATATTGCATATAAATAKAGCTTTTCACCAGGATTCAAGGCATGTAMTGTCTAACTGAATTGGAACATCACCACGCACTGTTCAAAAAGTCCCCTCCTCCTCCCTCCTCCTCCTCCTCTTTCCAGCTACCTGGTAACCAACTTGATGGGGGCAGACCTGAACAACATAGTCAAATTCCAGCGTCTCTCTGATGAGCATGTGCAGTTTCTTATTTACCAACTGCTCAGGGGCCTCAAGGTAGTTAACCCCCCAACGCATCATGTTTAGACATCTTTTTTTTACATACTATCCCATACACTCACAGTACAAAGCAACCTTCCCTGATTATAATTGTTTTTACTCACAAAGACAACTGTTACGTATTTCAAGATGCCACAATTAAACCTCAAACACCATCATGATCCTTTTTATACTATAAAACTACTGGCTATAATTTACTAGAATATCCCTTAACATCCTCTGAAATGGTATATATACTGTACCTTCCCATTTGATTACAAACTCAGATATACTGCTAAGTTTGAAAGCTACATTATGCCTGCCTCACTAGGCAACACAGTTAACAGGGGACTGACCAGCCAGCCTAGTAGCTAGCAAACCTAGTTACCAAGGAATGAACAAAAAATGTAGACCCTTTTAGACAGGGGACAATGTTAGAATACACTGTTGACCTCTCTCTCTCTCGCACTCCTTTCTTTCCTCTCTCCTCCCACTCCTCCCCCCCACCCCGCTGCCATGTCCCTTTTCCGTCTCCCCCTGAACAGTACATCCATTCAGCAGGACTGATCCACAGAGTGAGTGGTGGCTTTCCTCTTTTCTTCTCTTCTTGCCCACTCTTTTCATTTTTCCTCAACCCCTCTTTTCATGAAGGCAGTCTTCTGGAGAGCAATTGCCTCTYCTGAGTGCTTTGTTGTCTTTAAAGCCAAATTCTGTATTTAGAATGTACCGGTATGTGTGTAAGTAGATAATATCATATTGTGTGAGTGTGTTATATTGTGTGAGTATGCTGAGAGCTTCTTGTTGCATGTGCCTGTAGGCCTTACACCCAGCTTGTAAAACCCAGTATATGTTTGTTTGTTTGTTTGTTTGTTTGTTTGTTTGTTTGTTTGTTTCGGTCGGTCGGTCGGGCTTTCTCCCTTTCTTTTCCCCTGTCATTCAGACGGTCTTTGTGTTGACCGGTCTGTCTTTTCATGTGTCTGTCTCACAGGACCTGAAACCAAGTAACGTGGCAGTGAACGAGGACTGCGAGCTAAGGGTAAGACCAGTGACCCAGCCGCCCAACTCCTCAACGGCTCAGTCTATCACAACACAACCTTCCCCCACTCGGAAATGGCTATCACCATGACAACCTGTGTCTTTCTCTCTCTCCCCCAGATCCTTGACTTTGGATTGGCCAGACAGACGGATGATGAGATGACGGGGTACGTGGCGACTCGCTGGTATCGAGCGCCAGAGATCATGCTTAACTGGATGCACTACAATCAGACAGGTACAGATCCACACTTACACAACCATAAAATGATCATAAAACCAAGATCCTCAATTCACACCATATATTACCAGACACCTAATATTACAACCAAACACATACTCTATCATCGTGCAGTTCTATCCAGAAAGAAAAATGATCTAGCTATATCTGTGCCGTTATGGCTAATCATAAAATCCTGTTGTTATGACGACTGAATGTTAACGCCTCTGTTACAGTGGATATCTGGTCAGTGGGATGCATCATGGGAGAGCTGCTGAAGGGGAAGGTCCTGTTTCCCGGCAACGACTGTATCCTTCACTAACACGGACATGGCTTGAAACGGAGTGCACTACACTCCCCAACCACTCTCCAGCGCTGTTACCACCAATACTGCTCTATGGACACACATCAGCTCCTCCCAGATTTGCATCACAATCCCATCTAGAGATATAGCCTTTCTGTCTGAAGGGGAGGTGTATTGAGAGCGACTGAAAGGAAAGGAAGTTCACAATGGACTGAATTGTATTGGCTGTCACTGTACAGAGTCAAAGACTGACACAAATAGGAATGTGATTTACTGCTTTGTATGTATGTATTGGGTCCTCAAATGTTGGAGTATGCTGTCTGCATAAAACTAACACTAGAACACTGTTCTAGCAAAGTCAAGTATGCCTACCCTCAGTCAGTTGTTCTACCTAAAGAGTTGGTCCTGCCAACCAAATGACTTTTTCACGACCATGATGGCCCTTAATTAACCCCTCCTGATCTAAGATATCGACCAGCTAAAGAGGATTATGGAGGTGGTGGGCACCCCGACCCCTGACCTTCTACAGAAGATCTCCTCTGAACATGTGAGAAGATAGAGAAATAGAGAGATGTGAAAGTTGAATGGATCCTTAGCTATATCAATGCAAATTGCTTTAATGACACTGAAGATCCCCTGACATCCATTGATAGGTGTAATTGATTGACTAATTTGATGATCGATTATTCAATATTTTGCTTGTAGCATGATTGATTTTTCAATTGATGGATCAATTGGCCCTGCAATGTACTGTACACATTGTCACGTGTGTTGTTGTACATTGCTTCCTATTCATAGGCTCAGAAATATATCCAGTCTCTACCCTTCATGCCCCAGCAGGACTTAGAGAAGATATTCAGAGGAGCCAACCCAATGGGTGAGACTGAGTCATACCCGATAACTGAATTTGCCTGAGGCTAATTTTAACCCAAGGCTATAGTCACCCAAGGCTATGGATTACATAATGCAGCTTTGTTAGTATTTTTCACTTTGCGCCTGCATCTTATTAATCTCAGTCTCCATCTTTCTCTCTGCATCTCCATTCTTCTCTCTCCCTCCCTCTCCCTCTCTCCCTCAGCTGTGGATCTACTGAAGCGCATGCTGGTTCTAGACTGTGACGGGCGTATCTCGGCCAGTGAGGCGCTCTCCCACCCTTATTTCTCCCAGTACCACGACCCGGACGACGAACCAGAGGCCCTGCCCTACGACCAGACACTGGAGAGCAAGGACCGCACGCTAGAGGAGTGGAAAGGTGAGCGAGTGAGCGAGAGAGATGGAGGGTGGCTGGAGTGGAGAAGGTTAAGAGGGATTCTCTTTTTTAAAGATTCAACAGTTATTTTCTGCTATGTTCTTGACCAGAWCTAAATGTTCTCTCTTCCTCCTCACCTTTTGTTCATCCCTCTTTCTTCACCTCATCTTCTTTCTCTCTCTCTCCATCCCCCTATGTAGAGCTGGTGTTCGAGGAGATGAATGGAATCAAAGCGCCTGTCAGCGAGACGAGCAGTCTACAGGTGGAACAGTGAAAGACAAACCCTGCCTCCTTCTGCTCGGTCTGTCCCGTCAGCTGACAAGGACCGCCGTCTTGTCTCCGTCTGTCTGCCGGCGTTGGGGAGGCGGGAGGATCCGAGAGAAAGAGAGACGGCGGGCCAATCAGAGACAACGCTGTGTCCCCTAGAGGCATGACACCCCTCCCCTTGCTCACTGTGACTGGCTATTTGACTGCCTGTCATGAGTTTTGTAAAAGGGGAGCAGGGAGAGGGGAGGTCTGGTTGAACTGATAGGGATGAGAATACGCACATTACGACGATTACAGGGAGCATGTTTTGATAGGTATATGTTTACAGTCTGTTGAAGAGAGGTAGGAGAGAGAGACAGAGAGAGAAAGTAGCACTAGAGTTTTCAAACCTACCTAAGGGTCCAACTGATAAATAGGCACTGGCTACAGGTCACTGGAAATCTTTGTCATAAAGACATTTTATAAGCAGTCATAATGGATGTCAGTTTAAGTCTGCTTATAACACCTGTTATGTCATGGTAATGACAGTTTAATGACAGAGGGTTCTAGTGAATTGTTGTCAAGAATTTCCCACGCATTTCGCTGTCTCAGGCGCCGCTCCAGAATCTCCCGTAAGTGTTCAGTTGGGTTTAGATCTGGTGACTGAGATGGCCATGGCATATGGTTTACATCGTTTTCATGCACATCAAACCATTCAGTAACCATTCGTACCCCTGTCGATGGGGGCATTGTCATCCTATGGGGGCATAGCCATGGTGGCCGAAATAATGTCCAGCCCAGAATTTTTATACATGACCCTAAACATGTTGGGATGTTAATTAATTAACTCAGAAACCACACCTGTGTGGAAGCACCTGCTTTCAATAAGATTTGTATCTCTTATTAACTCAAGAGTTTCCATTATTTTGGCAGTTACCTGTATGTAGGCTATGCATTTGTTGCTGGTATCACCCATTTCAGATTCCACTAGGCTCTAGTCCAACAGGTTTTACTAGTCCCTGGTTCTGTTGAGAAACCCAAACCTATAGCTGAAGTTTACATCTGAACATTCAGCAGATACCATTACCCACAGTGACTCCCACAGATACCATTACCCACAGTGACTCCCAGATGCATTATGCAGTTTAAATTGGATTTACAATAGGTCTGAATGTTGTAGTTTCAGAGGTCTAATATTCAGCAGGTTTTAAAGGGGCGTACTGAGGTGAACGAATTACAAGGGAGTAAAATAATTCAATTTTCCTGGAATTGCAACATATACTACCCCAAGAACTACAACAACAATCATATACACAATGCCTCAATTACAGTAGAGATAATCCAAAATACTCTTTCTCGGTTGATGTTTGACTATTTACGGTCCTGTATGTGTCATGTACAAGTGTTGATATTGGAAACTTGTTGGATTTAAATAGAACTGCAAAAAATATGAATGTATACAAAACTGTATGTTTAAAAAAACAAGTGTCTTTTCATTCTATGGTGGCATGAATTTGAACTGTAAAATTTCTGCCGTATGCATTTCCAATCAATAACCGAATGTCAACTCTGTGTCATAATGCCATGACAACTCATGACAGTTGATGTCAACCAACTCAACTCTATTACAACAGTTATTACACCACTATGCAGCATGAACATGTAAACATTTGGTTACACATATTCAGAATAAATCAAATCGATCTATTCCCTGTCTTAACGTCATGAATGCGTGCATCAATCCAGTCTTGTTTTCTCCCAAAAATTATTAMGTCTGTTGTGGTATGGATAAATTCCTTTACGTTTCCAAGTATCACGCAGCAGTCTATCAGCCGGTATGCAGCACTATGTCAGTGGTGAGAATCTGTCATGGGCATAGCATGTTGTGGCATTATGAAAGACCACTTTACTCCAGAGTTACAGCCTACTCATTCCTCCTCCACATGGCCAAAGTTCCATCAATACTCCCAGCCCACACACACAGTAGCTTTCCAGTGCTTTATGGGTTCCAAGTCTGAGTATACATGGCCTTTTGTGTGTGTGTGTTTGTGTGTGTGTCAATTTGCCTTCAAGGTCCATTCTTGCATGTTTCCAACAAACATGTCTGCAGGCATCGAACTATGTCATAATCTCTCAGCCACAGAACAGAGACAGTATTATGAGAGACCACCCTTCTGATCATCATGACGACGCATGTATCCTCCTCTTCCTCTTATCATCAATAAAAGCTCAATTCATCACCAGTTATCTTACTGTGTGTGTCATAGACTTATATAATAATTGTGTGTGTGTGTGTGGCCTACATGTACATTTTTACTTCTGAGCCTGCATAAAAACAGCATCAACACTATCATCAAAGCAGAAAGGAAGTGTAACCAAGGGAGGCCAGGAAGAAACTAAAATAACTTTCATCCCTATTTTTAGGCTAGGTTAGCTCTCTTTGCTATCTCATGGCAACAGACAGCATKTTGGCAACATTCCTTGTGTTGCCAAAATGAGACAATAAGGAGCCAATAAGGAGCCAGGGCGGCAGGTAGCCTAGCTGTTAAGAGTGTTGCTGGTTCGAATCCCTGAGTCGACTAGGTGAAAAATATGCCAATGTGCAATGGAGCAAGGCTCTTAACCTTAATCTGGATGAAGAGCATCTGCTAAATTACTAAAATGTCAAAATGAGTCTGGACAAAGACACACCCAATAATAGCACAGGGCGACTCTAGTGTTTACCTTTTTTCCGACAAAAGCCAGAGAGGTCATGCCACCAGGCGATGGTGTTTTCACCAACGATACCATTGTGGTATAAAAAACGAGTGAGACCAGTCACTGGTTACGGTTCTTTAGTCGTGTCACTGGAGACCACTGTCGGACAACAGAACGCATTGCGCATTTGCGGAGTGATAGAGAGTGTGTAGGTGGTGGCGGCTACATGAGAGCAAGTGAACGAAGTGTCTCATGCACAACAACGGGTCATTATCCCTGAATTAAGAGTTAGCTGGGGATACATTGACCCCCATATCGAATTGGATATGTCGGTTCGCACGCGGACAGGATTTTACCGTCAGGAGGTAAACAAAACGGCATGGGAGGTTCCAGAACGATACCGCGAGCTAAAGCAGGTGGGGACTGGCGCGTATGGGACAGTATGGTGAGTTTTATACGAGTTTAATCATCAAACATGGATAGGCTACTCTTCGTAAATGTCGAATTTGGAGTTAACAATAGCCTATATGAAGGCAACACAAACCAAGCCACAACTAGACGTGACTTGTTCCTAAAATAAGCATCGTGTTATTTTTTTGTTGAACTGTTCATCTCATGCATTCTTCATGTGGTTATATCAAAAGGAAGTTTTTGTGCAGTGGAGCGCTGGATTGTGTCCGAATTAAATCATCAACAAACATCGGTGCTATTTGATGAATAATGAAGACACAACCTTTACATTATGCGGTTTCTGTTTCATTCCTAAGCATAGCTTAAACGGCAGGGACTTTTGGTTTTGTGAAGTCGGGAAAAGCATAACAAAGAACCCCCATTGGCCTCATTGTTTGTTGGATTTTAGTGAGCAGAAGATTTAGATTTAAGTGCATCGGCCTACATCTGTTCTGGGTCTTTGCGCAATGTTTCTTGGGATATGCCGACCAAATGTTTCTACTTGAATTCCAGAAATACCCAAGAATRTCTTTGTGAACATATGATTATAAAACCTGATCTTTGGATGTAAATTATTTTAAAGAAATAATTAATCAAGCATTTAATAAAACATGAGTTGGGTCCTTCTTCAGTAGGCTACCACCAATGGCCAACATTGCTAAAATGTTTTCTTCCCTGTACCTACATTTCTTGCTGCAGTTCCGCCCAGGACCACAGGACTGGGGTGAGGGTGGCCATCAAGAAGCTCCACAGACCCTTCCAGTCAAAGCTCTTCGCCAAGAGGGCCTACAGAGAGCTCCGGCTCCTCAAGCACATGAAGCACGAAAATGTGAGAGTCTTACCTGAAATACGCACCTCATAGTTAATGAACATAAATAGAAAATGTGTCTGTTTCACACCGCTAATTAGGCCTTGTCTAAAAATGAAATGGCGCAACTCTACAGTACTGCATTTAAAACTCACTTTTAACCATAGCAAACTGTTAAAATCTTTATGGCCTAGGCTGCATGCAGAGAGCAGTGACAGTTTCTTTTTTGCACACAGTGAGACAAACACAGCTGTTCCTTATGATTGGCAATTAGTCAGAAAGATCACATTGGTAATAGTCACATCACAACCCATAATACTAAACAGAAACACATCATATCAAGATTATAGAGATATTCATTTGAGGCAGGCACAGGTTCTGAGTCTTGATTTGAGAAGTTGAATCAGGCATTCAACTTGGGGCGGTAGGTAGCCTCGTGGTTAGAGCGTTGAGCCAGTAACCGAAAGGTTGCTGGATTCAATCCCCAAGCTGACAAGGTAAAAATCTGTCGTTCTGCCCCTGAACAAGGCAGAAGTTAACCCACTGTTCCCCCGTAGGCTGTCATTGTAAATAAGACTTTGTTCTTAACTGACTTGCTTAGTTAAATAAAAATAGATATATTTTTTAAACACGTACACGTTGTAGCTCTCCTGGACCAGGGTTGTACTTGGTGACCACTGCTTTCAGCGGTCTACTGGGTATACAGGGAGTAGGTAGAGATGAATAAGGGTACACAAGGAAAGTCTGAGAAGGAAGCCAATACATGTTGTGGAAAAATTGCCTCATAGCAACATCTACTTTAGTCAGTGGCTCACACTAGAATGACAGAGACACACCCCATATCACAATTGTGTGTGTGTGTGTGTGTGTAACTTCAAGTGGGAATCATTTCCTGATACTGTAATTGAGATACATGATGCACAAAAAAATTCTCCAGTTAATCTATAATTGAGCTATTCTATTTATTTTCTGTTATTCTTTGATTGGCTTGGATTAGGTGATTGGACTGCTGGATGTGTTCACTTCTGAGATCTCATTGGACAGGTTTCATGACTTGTAAGTACCTCTTTGTCCAATACCCTTCCTGTTCATATATTGAATGTTTTTTATTCATCATAAAGTTGTTTTACTTCCTTTTCCCCTGTCATTCTCAGTTACCTGGTAATGCCATTCATGGGTACTGATCTGGGGAAACTGATGAAGATGGAGAGATTGTCACAGGACAGGGTGCAATTCCTTGTCTATCAAATCCTGAAAGGACTCAAGGTTAGAGTTGCATACTTACACATGCACAGAAGAAATGCATTTTTTTTCTAAGTATATCTTATCTCCAACATTCAAACATGATACAAAGTTAAGGCAGTTTATACAGAAGGTTTAAATGTTTCCCAGAATATACTTTAATACCAACCTCTTTTTCTAATTTTATGACTTTCTCTTTTCATGGTCTTTCGTGTCTCCCCACAGTATATCCACTCTGCAGGGATCATCCACAGGGTTTGTAACCCTTGACCTTTCAACTATGTGCATTGGGGTTGGGGCCCTTACTCTTTTTCACTCCAACTGCTATTCATGCCATTTTCCATATCATAAGCTCTTTGTGTGTGTGCTTGCGTGTGTTTGCGTCTATCTGGCAGCATGATAATGTAATATTTCTAAATACCAACAGGATCTCAAACCTGGAAATTTGTCTGTCAACGAAGACTGTGAGCTGAAGGTACTACATATACGTATTGCTACCAGACCTGTGATAAGCACTGTGCTCTCCCTGTTCAGTCTCACTCTCTCTCGATTTAACTGAAAATCACTTTATTGCAATGGAGGCTGCTGAGGGGAGGACGGCTCATACTAATGGCTGGAACGGAGCAAATAGAATGGCATCAAACACCTGGAAACCATGGATTTGATACCATTCTACTATTCCGCTCATGCCATTACCACGAGCCCGTCATCCCCAATTAAGGTGCCACCAACCTGTGCTTTATTGTCATGAAAGGGACAATCCAATGTAGCCAAACCAATTCTCTCTGTCTGTCTCAGATCCTTGACTTCGGGCTGGCTCGGCAGACGGACACAGAGATGACTGGGTACGTCGTCACTCGCTGGTACAGAGCCCCCGAGGTAATCCTCAATTGGATGCACTATACCCAGACTGGTGAGTCTCTCTCATATACTTATTCGTGGCTGCCTTCTTTGTCCACAAGATGGCAGTACTTTCTAATGTCAAAAACAAAAACATGATTAATCATGCTATTGTATACAGAATAATATCCTAAAGTATGAGGTCCTGGAGATCTATCTCTTTGTACAATTTGTGTACAATATCTTTGTAACTGAACTCACTGGTATGGTAGCAGTTTGGTAGCAACGTGGTACTGAAAGACCATTCAATCCTATGGCAATCCTATGTATGTCTGTCATCCTCTATCATCAGTGGATATCTGGTCGGTGGGCTGCATCATGGCGGAGATGCTGCTGGGGAAGCCGCTGTTTAAAGGAAATGACCGTATCCTTTTTCAGTGTTTACTACTCTCTGTCTTCACCCCACACACCTACTGCAGAGAGAGAGACACTAGTATTTGTACTTATAATGATCCTGCCAGGCAAGTCAGCGGGTGCATTAGTCATAATGCACCCGCTGCATTATTTGTTATCGACCARTCAAAGACTAGTTCTGTAAGCTTATTATGGCTAAGCATATATAGTATGAGCAGCATGTGAATGTGACTTCCTGTACCACATGAGCTATGACACTTGACCCCTGGGTGAGCACAGACCTGGACCAACTGAAAGAGATCATGAAGATCACTGGTACACCCACTGCAGACTTTGTTACGAAGCTACAAAGCCAAGATGTAAGTCATGTGGGCACTCAAAATACAGTTGAAGTCGGAAGTTTACATACACCTTAGCCAAATGCATTTAAACTCAGTTTTTCACAATTCCTGACATTTAATCCTAGTAAAAATACCCTGTTTTAGGTCAGTTGGGATCACCACTTTATTTTAAGAATATGAAATGTCAGAATAATAGTAGAGAGAATGATTTATTTCAGATTTTATTTATTTCATCACATTTCCAGTGTGTCAAGTTTATATATACTCAATTAGTATTTGGTAGCATTGCCTTTTAAATTGTTTATCTTGGGTCAAACGTTTCGGGTAGCCTTCCACAAGCTTCCCACAATAAGTTGGGTGAATTTTGGCTCATTCCTCCTGACAGCTGGTGTAACTGAGTCAGGTTTGTAGGCCTCCTTGCTAGCACATGCTTTTTCAGTTCTGCCCACACATTTTCTATGGGATTGAGGTCAGGGCTTTGTGATGACCACTCCAATACCTTCACTTTGTTGTCCTTAAGCCATTTTGCCACAACTTTGGAAGTATGCTTGGGGTTATTGTCCATTTGGAAGACCCATTTGTGACCAAGCTTTAACTTCCTGACTGATGTCTTGAGATGTTGCTTCAATATATCCACATAATTTTCCATCCTCATRATGCCATCTATGATGTCAAGCAAAGAGGCACTGAGTTTGAAGGTAGGCCTTGAAATACATCCACAGGTGCACCTCCAATTGACTGAAATGATGTCAATTAGCCTATCAGACGCTTCTAAAGCCATGACATCATTTTCTGGAATTTTCCTAGCTGTTTAAAGGCACAGTCAACTTAGTGTATGTAAACTTCTAACCCACTGGAATTGTGATACAGTGAAATAATCTGTCTGGAAACAATTGTTGGAAAAATGACTTGTGTCATGAACAAAGTAGATGTCTTAACCGACTTGCCAAAACTATAGTTTGTTAACAAGACATTTGTGAAGTGGTTTAAAAATGAGTTTTAATGACTCCAACCTAAGTGTATGTAAACTTCCGACTTCAACTGTACATTCAGATAGTACACATTCAAAGCAAACACAGCCTACTGGCATACATACCAACAGAATACCATATACACTCCCATCTAAATCTGCTCCTCTTCCAACAGGCCAAAAACTACATACGGAGCCTTCCCAAAGTACCAAAGAAAGATTTGCACTTTCTTTTTTCCAAAGCTAGCTCAGACGGTGAGCAGACATTCAATACTATGATGTGAACACGCAGTTAGTTGAATTTGACAGTCTATTACTAAAGGATCAAAAACAGTGGTTTACAAAACAGCAACTGTTTCTAACTATTGTCAGGAGTGTCCTTCTGACCATAACACCACTAAAGACAATGTATACCTCTGTGTGTGGCAGCGGTGTGTGTGCTGGAGCGCATGCTGTTGCTGGACCCTGAGAGGCGTGTAAGTGCGTCGGAGGCACTGGCCATGCCCTTTTTCAGCGAGTTCAGAGAACCAGAGGAGGAGACTGAGGCCCAGTCCTACGATCACTCCATGGACAACACAGACCTGCCCCTGGAACAGTGGAAACGTGAGAGATGGATGGATGGATGGATGGAGGGAAGCTGAAGAAAGAGATGGAGAGCACAGGGAGGGAGGAGGAAGAGATGGGGGAGAGAGATGTAGGGGGAGCTGGGGAGCAGGAAGGGGGAGAGAGAGATGTAGGGGGAGCAGGAAGGGAGAGAGATACAGGCAGAGGAAAAAAGGGGCAGAGATGGAGGATGGGGTGGCAGGTAGCCTAGAGGTTAAGACCGTTGGGTATGTAACTGAAAGGTTGCTGGTTCGAATCCCCAAGCTGGCGAGTTAGAAAATTATGCAATTCTTCCCTTGTGCAAGGCAACAACTGCTCCCTGGTCGACAATGACATGGAAGTCGATTAAGGCAGCCCCCTGCAATGCTCTAATTTAGAAGGGTTGGGTTAAATGGAGAAGACGCATTTCGGTTGAATGCATTCAGTTGTGCAACTGACTAGGTATCCCCTTTCCCTAGGAAGAGGGTTTAAGGAAAAGCATTCCTTTGCTCATTCCACATGATCAAGGGAGAGAAAGATGAGAGAGATGGATGTGTGATAACACATTCAGCTTGAGAGAAAGAAAGAGGAAGAAAAAGCTATAGAGTCTACAGAGTAACTCATTAGTAATTTCTTGTGATAATATCTCCTACAGGTCACACATTCACAGAGATTCTGTCCTTCAGGCCTGCAGCAACAGAGACCAAGGACCCCAAAGAGACATCACTCTGAGAGTACACCCATACCTGTCAATGATTATTGTAAGGCGTTGTTGTATTGTACAGATGTAATGCGAATGCAATGTACAGAATGTAGTTTATTGATTATAAATAGATTTTCTGCCAAATAAACATTTTCAAAGATATTGTCAATCTTGTGTAATTGTGGAACTACTGTAACAGCCAACCAATGAGCCCCTGGGAAAGAAATTCTTACTTGCTTCCCCGTAAACCATGACTGTAAACTGAGAGTTTAGAGGGATAGTTCATCAAAATCAAATGTACATCAAAAACCCTTTCTTGTGAGATGTTGCAAACTATACTGAACAAAAATATAAACACAACATGTAAAGTTTTGGTCCCATGTTTCATGAGCTGAAATAAAAGATCCCAGAAATGTTCCATACGCACACAAAAAAATAGCTCTCAAATGGTGTGCGCACATTTGTTTACATCCCTGTTAGTGAACATTTCTCCTTCACCAAGATAATCCATCCCCTGACAGGTTTGGCATATCAAGAAGATTATTTTTTCCCCCATTATTTTACCAGGTAAGTTGACTGAGAACACATTCTCATTTACAGCAACGACCTRRGGAATAGTTACAGGGGAGAGGGGGATGAATGAGCCAGTTGTAAACTGGGGATTATTAAGTGACCGTGATGGTTTGAGGGCCAGATTGGGAATTTAGCCAGGACACTGGGGTTAACACTCTTACGATAAGTGCCATGGGATCTTTAATGACCTCAGAGTCAGGACACCTGTTTAACGTCCCATCCGAAAGACAGCACCCTACACAGGGAAGTGCCCTGGGGGATTGGGATATTTTTTAGACCAGAGGAAAGAGTGCCTCCTACTGGCCCTCCAACACCACTTCCAGCAGCATCTGGTCTCCCATCCAGGGACTGACCAGGACCAACCCTACTTAGCTTCAGAAGCAAGCAAGCAGTTATATGCAGGGTGGTATGCTGCTGGCTGTAAATGATGAAACAGCATGATCATTACACAAATGCACCTTGTGCTTAGGACAATAAAAGGCCACTCTAAAATGTGCAGTTTTGTCAAACAACACAATCCCACAGATGTCTAACGTTTTGAGGGAGAGTGCAATTGGCATGCTGACTGCAGGAATGTCTACCATAGCTGTTGCCAGATCATTTTATGTTAATTTCTCTACCATAAGCCACCTCCAACGTCGTTTTAGAGAATTTAGCAGTACGTCCAACCGGCCTCACAACCGCAGACCACATGTAACCACGTCAGCCCAGGAACTCCACATCCGGCTTCTTCACCTGCCAGATAGTCTGAGACCAGCCACCCAGACAGCTGATGAAACTGAGGAGTATTTATGTCTGTAATAAAGCCCTTTTGTGCGGAAAAAACAATTCTGATTTGCTTCGCTCCCGCCCAATGATGTGAAATCCATAGATTAGGGCCTAATGGATTTATTTCAATTGACTGATTTCCTTATATGAATTGTTACTCAGTAWAAACGTTGAAATTGTTGCATGTTGTGTTTATATGTTTTTTCAGTATAACATAAATTGACTGCAATATTTTTAGACTGCAATACACCTGCTCAAACCCTGAGATTACCCACGAATGTGGCCTAAGCACCAGCAAGGACAGAGATCTTGTCTGTCTATAAATGGAGCATCAACCTTGCTGATTTTAGTTTGGGCCCCTCACAGGCCTCTGAGAAGCCATAAAGAGAGTCAACGTCTTTATCCTGCTTCTTGCTGGTGTGTTGGTCAAYGGAAAAGGTATGCTTTATGTCATGTGTGAGGTTGAGGATTAAAGCCTGAGCATATGTGTAGCAGAGTAACTCAAAATGTGGACTTGATATTTTAATCAAAAAGCAATGTGTGTGGTCAGAAATCTTTAAAAAAGAAGGAGGTGCTGATTACTACAGTAATCAATTCAGTTTTTATTGTGCCCTTGTTTGTGTGTTGCAGACCTCCGCTGGCAGAACAGCTAATTGCCCCTCAGGACAATCCATCTCTCGCATAGTGAGGTGATTCCTTGCATTTCTTACAACCAATCTTTTGCAAAACCTCATCTTTTACATCTGAATTCTGCACTGACTCACTAGCACAGATTTCCAAATCAAAGTGTGTTTTTACTGCTGCAATGCTGAGTTAACCCTCATCCAAACCCTGTCAAGCTGTTGAATATCAACAGTGTTGCTGTTTTAGGTCATTGCAATTGAATTCCGGACTAAATTTGTTGGGCGACAATAAAACCTAAACCTATAAATTGAACTATTAATTTGAGCATTGTAATGTATTTATCCAATTTTAGTGAGCATCACAACAAACATGAAGACCGTCTCTGGGACTTTKGGTGCAAAGCCACGTTGGACTCAGCAACGAACTGCTTCACATCTTCCTACGTAAATGACTTCGACAAACCTTTCAACTACCAATGCCCAAGCCACCAGGTCATCACAGGGTAGAACAGCTATCATGAGAACAAGCATGAGAACAGAAGGTGAGATAAAGCCATTGCTTTTG
This sequence comes from Salvelinus sp. IW2-2015, assembly GCF_002910315.2. Taxonomy (NCBI): domain Eukaryota; kingdom Metazoa; phylum Chordata; class Actinopteri; order Salmoniformes; family Salmonidae; genus Salvelinus; species Salvelinus sp. IW2-2015. The sequence continues at coordinate 5,563,720 of NC_036840.1, read as the reverse complement.
AAGGTTACATTCCCTTTTTCTGTCAATGGCAGCTGAGCTGTAGGAGAGTCCTGGGCTGGTTATTACATGGGTTGGTTGAAACAGTGTTCATAACTCAACATGTGATTTGATTTGTATATTGAAATGTATGACCTCATCAGAGATGTTTTTTTTTATGTACACAAACACCTGCATGGTGCACTTTAGCGGTTTGCAATACAGAAAATGAAATTGCAATGCAGAACATAAACATGGTTACAAAGAGAACGGATCATTCAAGATCTTCGTATGTTGTTCATCCATGTCAGCATCACTAAACATCCAGATTAGGATATTTCTTTGGTTTGGGGGTATTCATTTTCTGTTTTGGCTCTGCACCATATGGACGGAGTAGCTTCAAGATGTTGCTACTGGTTCGCTCCACCAATTCGGTGCCTTTTGCGAAGTGTAACTTGGTCAAAATAAACATTTGATTTCACTTCATTTGTACATACTGTCATGAAGAGCACATGTTCAACTTCATAAGAAACAAGTTTCCCCATCCCAAGAGGTTACATTTTAAAAAGGACTAAAGTAAGGGCCTGTTGAGTGCCAAATAAAGTAACAGGGCTGATCATTTCTTCTTAAATCAGCCATAAATCCCCTTGTGACAGGGGGAATGGAAGCGTTTTGTTTGCAACAGGGAGTGGCATTTGAATGCAGGCTTCACAAAAAAATATGAATTGTTAAAACATTCCAGCCTGTCTATCTTTAGGTAACTGGGTTGACGTGTTCTGCTCGACCCACTCAGTTTTCCACCACAAAACACCAGAAAAGGACCAAAAAGAGTAGAACCAAAATGAGGCACAGATGTAAATGAATCACTAATCACATGAAATAAATCATCTTCAGGAAATGACTTTGTCAAATCAAACAAAAATAACTAGGGCTTTACAATGATGGTGACACTTTGAGACATTTGGGGATTAAATGGTATGAAATGACACAGAAGTGACACAGGGTTGACAGAGGAACTGCTTTTGTGGAACAACCCTACTATAATGTGAATTGCAAGGTCAATACAAAACAATCTATCATAATTCAAACCTAATTTTTACCATTGTACAGAGATGGAAGTTCACCTGCTGTGGAGCCAGCAACTTCTGTACTGACATCTGCCAGTGGACCAACTACGTAAACTGCTTTGATGAGGCCTTCACTTTTAATGTCCCACCAAATTCCTACCTCATTGCAGTTGAAAGCTTCCATGAAAACAAGCATGAGTGAGTACGATTACTCATTGGTATTGTATGTTAATGTAGCAGATTCCAAGTATATCAGCAAAGGATGAATTGATAACAAAACTAACAAGAACAGAATGTCAGTTTGTCTTGTGTACTTTCAGAGATCTTCGCTGGAAATACCAATACTGGACCGAAAGATCATGCTGAATCTATAACTGATTCTACCTACAATCAGATTATTTTATCCATTGTTGCCTTTTGATTATCTTGAAAGAAATGCATGATTATTGTGTTTCATTTCACTGCACTGACATTTAAATGACTGATTATGCTTGTTTCTGGTCAAGATATAAACTCTATACAGTACTGTAATGGACGGCAAATGGTTATCTCAGACAATAATTACTAAAACATTGGGTCACACTTTGTTTGGATAGTCCCCTATAGAGGATCTATAGCGGCTCAAACCATCAACAGACTATCAACTGCAACTCTGTTGATATGCAACAGCTTGCTATGGTTAGGTTTAGGGTTAGAGTTAGTGTTGGGGTTAAAAGGGAAGTTCAGTATTTTACAAATTCATTTTAGATGGTTCCTGCCCCTGAAAGTTAAAAATTCCATAGACAAATTAACTGAATTATTTGGTTTGATGTTACTTTAAGTGATTTTGTCAGGATTCCAAAAGTGGTGAGTGAAGGAGTCAGGCGCAGAGAGCAGGGTAGTTCAAAAGGACGTGGATTTAATATTCCAAAAATACCAGAGAGACGGTCACGCCACACACACAAGGGCGCGTAAAGTCCCAGTCCAAACAAACAGGACTAAACAGAAATAGGAACAGACACCACAAGACTGAACGAAACACCACAAACAGAAAAACAAGCCAAGATTTTATTTCTTTCATCACATTCCCAGTGGGTCAGAAGTTTACATACACTCAATTAGTATTTGGTAGCATTGCCTTTAAATTGTTTAACTTGGGTCAAACGTTTCAGGTAGCCTTCCACAAGCTTCCCGCAATATGTTGGGTGAATTTTGGCCCATTCCTCCTGACAGAGCTGGTGTAACTGAGTCAGGATTTCTAGGCCTCCTTGCTCGCACACGCTTTTTCAGTTTTGCCCACCAATTTTCTATAGGATTGAGGTCAGGGCTTTGTGATGCCCACTCCAATACCTTGACTTTATTGTCCTTAAGCCATTTTGCCACGACTTTGGAAGTATGCTTGGGGTCATTGTCCAGTTGGAAGACCCATTTGCGACCAAGCTTTAACTTCCTGACTGATGTCTTGAGATGTTGCTTCAATATATCCACCAAATTTTCTTTCCTCGTGATGCCATCTATTTTGTGAAGTGCACCAGTCCCTCCTGCAGCAAAGCACCCCCACAACAGGGATGGTGTTCCTCGGCTTGCAAGCCGCCCCTTCGTCCTCCAAACATAAAGATGGTCATTATGGCCAAACAGTTCTATTTTTGTTTCATCAGACCAGAGGACATTTCTCCAAAAAGTACGATCTTTGTCCCCATGTGCAGTTGCAAACCGTAGTCTGGCTTTTTTGTGGCGGTTTTGGAGCAGTGGCTTCTTCCTTGCTGATCGGCCTTTCAGGTTATGTTGATATAGGACTCTTTTTACTGTTGATATAGATACTTTTGTACCTGTTTCCTCCAGCATCTTCACAAGGTCCTTTGCTGTTGTTCTGGGATTGATTTGCACTTTTCGCACCAAAGTACGTTCATCTCTAGAAGACAGAACGCATCTCCTGTGGTATGAGTGGTATGACAGCTGCGTGGTCCCATGGTGTTTATACTTGCATACTATTGTTTGTACAGATTAACGTGGTACCTTCAGGCGTTTGAGGATGAACCAGACATGTGGAGGTCTAAAATTTTCTTTCTGAGGTCTTGGCTGATTTATTTTGTTTTTCCTATGATGTCAAGCAAAGAGGCACTGAGTTTGAAGGTAGGCCTTGAAATACATCCACAGTTACACCTCCAATTGACTCAAATTATGTCAATTAGCCTATCAGAATCTTCTAAAGCCACAACATCATTTTCTGGAACTTTTCCAAGCTGTTTAATAAAGGCACAGTCAAGTTAGTGTATGTGAASKTCTGACCGACTGGAATTGTGATACAGTGMACTTTAAGTGAAATAATCTTTCTGTAAACAATTGTTGGAAAAATTACTTGTGTCATGCACAAAGTAGATGTCCTAACCGACTTGGCAAAACTATAGTTTGTTCACAAGAAATTTGTGGAGTGGTTGAAAAACTAGTTTTAATGACTCCAACCTACGTGTATGTAAACTTCCGACTTCAACTGTATTATCTTACATTAAGTGCTATTTGAATATGCAGATCATTTAGAATGCACCCTGAAATATTGTTCTATTGTTTTTGAGATGACAGAAAACATTCGATTTCATTGTTCATATTTTCAATTGACAATAAAATACTGTATTTTACTGCACTGGGTAGATTATTTTATCATTGTACATTTAATGTTTATTACAGTCATGTAGAATGGCTTMAACTTCAGAAAGTTTCCATGGACAGAATTAACAACAAAAAAGTGTGCCACTTTGTGTGGTAAATCACTGGCTTGATAAGATGGCTCATGTAATGTTTATTATGCAACAGATGCTACTTTGCATTCTTCAAAATGTTGTCACGGGTATGTAGCTATGYCTTCTTGCCTTTTACCAGAGATATCTGATCTGTCAGATGATTGGGTAAGTAGATTTAATCACATATGTGATTATTACCTAATGTAAGGGTAGAAAATATCATCACTTGTCTGAGGAGACAACATTCCCTGCAGAGGGCCAAACATAGAGAATCCCTTTATCAGACATCTCTCTGCTTCTCATCCTTATGACAGATAAGGATGTCATGGAAAACATTATTTTGCCCCAAGTGTAACTGTTGTGCTGAAGAGATGATTAATCAGTATCAGCCATACCTTTTGTTTTATAGTGATGTTTGCTGACTTATACCATCTGATATTGTTTTGTTTCAGTTACCACAGTAAACACCACGAGGACAGGAGGTGGGCCTCTTCTTTTTCAGTATTTAGAATAATCACATTCAGATTCAGGCATTTAGTGTATTTCTTAGGAACACAAATTTCAATTTGAGCAAGGCTGAGGAACAATTTACATTGTAATAAGTCAGATGAGGCCTAAGAAACATTACCTTCTTTACTCATTTTCACTATTATCCTCAGTTAYAAATGTCTGAGAATCCTGATCAACTACCAACAAGATCAGTGCCCTCATGTTACTGTAAAGACAGATTTAGCCACTCTCCAGTACTTAACTGCCAAAATAAATGTTGAATGAAGGGAGAAAGTAGTAAATTAACCAACATTAATATGGATTTATTTTCTGTCCCTTTTCAGATGGAGGTTTTACTGCTGTGCTGTCCTTTGGATTTGTACCTTTGACTTCCATGTTACACCCTGGGTCAACTGAAGTACACTACTGGGTTGAGGCATTCACCTACAAAGCCACCGGTGCCAAGTGTCACGTTGCATAAGGATGGGAGACAGGCGCAGGAATATGCTATAGGGTTTTTTAAATTCTCGACCCAAAACAAAGAGAGGTGTAAACCTCTAATATAATTCACGAGATGAAACCTGAGTGGCGCAGTGGTCTAAGGCACTGCATCTCAGTGCAAGAGGTGTCACAGCAGTCCCTGTTTGAAATTCAGGCTGCATCACATCCGGCTGTGATTGGGAGTGATTGGGAGTCCCATAGGGCACAATTGGCCCAGCGTCGTCTGGGTTTGGCCGGTGTAGGCCATCATTGTAAATAAGAATTTGTTCTTAACTGACTTGCCTAGTTAAATAAAGGTTAAAAAAATACCAAGTGCACAAAAATATACGTAGCACCAAAAACGGAATAAAACAGAGCACAGGTACTCACAAGACCAATGGACATAGGACAATGATCGACAAGGAAAATGGGTAACAGAGGGCACATATATGCACATACTAATCAGGGGGAATGGAAACCAGGTGTGCGTAATGAGACAAGACAGCCCGGGGTTGGTGGTGATGATCCAGTTCAGTGACACCTAGAAGGCCAGTGACGTAGACCTCCGGAGCTGGTGAACGGAATGAGCAGTAGTACCGGGGGAATCCGTGACACCAACGGTCACATTATTCCACATTTTGTTGTGTTACAGACTGAATTCAAAATGTATTAATATTTTTTTTTCTCACCAAACAACACACAATATCCCATAGTGGAATTATGTTAAAAAAAAAAAAAWAATCTATAAAAAAGGAAAAACAGAAATATCTMATTTACATAAGTATTCACATCCCTTAGTAGATTTGAATATACCTTTGCATATACCCTTGATTACATTTTGGATGGTGTATCAATACACCCAGTCACTACAAAGATACAGGCGTCCTTCCTAACCTAGTTGCCGGAGAGGAAGGAAACCGCTCAGGGTTTTCACCATGAGCCCAATGGTGACTTTAAAACAGTTATAGAGTTTAGTGGCTGTGATAGGAGAAAACTAAGGATGGATCAACAACATTATAGTCACTCCACAAAAAAWKAACCTAATTGACAGAGTGAAAAGAAGGAAGCCTGTCCAGAATACAAATATTCCAAAACTGCAATAAATGTGACAAAGCAATTAACTTTTGGTCCTGAATACAAAGTGTTATGGTTGGGGCAAATCCAATACATTTACAGAGTACCACTGGTGGCTGCATCATGTTATAGGTATGCTTGTAATCGTTACGGACTGGGGAGTTTTTCAGGATAAATTAGAAAAGAAATTGACCCAAGCACAGGCAAAATCCGAGAGGAAAAACATAGTGGTTCAGTCTGCTTCCTAAAGCTAAAGTAAAAGTCTGTTTCATACACAACTTTTTGAGGTCAAATGTAATTACATTAAAAGAACAAAAGGTATGACATCATTGCACTCTATTTGACTTTCGATAAGAGATTCTGGTAAAAGCCATGCCCTGAAACCAAGTTCTCGACACTTCTATATTTGTCATACACGCATGTACTACACATATGGTCTCTAATCTTTCCTCCAATTGGTTCTGTCTATTACAAATAGTGAATGAATTGACTTCAGCTCCCAAGGACCAGGGAAGGAGAGTTGGAGACCACTTATTTTATACCTCAGTACACTGCCCTCTACATGTTAGTTCACAGTAAAAGCTGTCAGTTCTGTTGTGTATTTAATGGTCACTMCAGAAATAATGTGTTTTAAATGGGCAGGTTTAAATGGGCAGGGCAGGTTTGCTCCCAGTCTGTTCTCTCTGATAAGATGTGTTTGTTTACCTTCTCACTCTACTACTTGACTCTGTAACAGTCCCATATTTCCTGGTGTCCATTCAATTCACTCCATCGCTGCGAGACAATGAAGGATACACACACCCTGCTCAATCTGCTTCTGCTGCTAGTGTACCTAGCAGGTAATATGATTTAAAATATATATAACAACATTGTTTTATGATAATATTTTGTGAACATTTATTTTTGAGGATACAAAAGTCGGTTTGATATCAGTCAGTAGGTCTGGACACTTCCTGTTAAGCTTTGTAACTATATATACGTTCAATGTCTACAGAGGTCCAGCTTTTGTTTGGGTGAAAATAGTGAAAAACATTATAATGTGTTGATGATAGACTGTGGCTGTTCCTATGAACTTCCAGGATCAACTTGGACCACTGATGGAGGGAGTGGCAGTACCAGTAAGTAAACCACATCACATAATAGCCAAGCCAAATTATTACAGGATGGAACATATTGCTGCCTTGATGGGAATGTTGGGTACTTTGAATAATGACTGTGATAGTAGGGTAGTACTATCACCTATCAGCTACAGAAGTGAAGGCCTTTTGTTGGATTATCGTTGAAGTAATTTATAACTGTTACAAGAATACATTTACACCCTGTATCAAATAAATCCTTCATTCTAAAACCGGTAGGCCTACATTGCCTGATTGTGCACTGTAATTTTCAGATGGTCCCTTGGAACTAACCATTGTGGGACCTGACTTTGTTAAAGTGGGCGTGCCACGCAGCTTTGACTGTGCCGCCCAGTGCTCTCCCTCCTGCAGCTACAGAATGAGTATCTACGGGCAGATTTGGCAGGGCAACAAGCTGTTGTTCACAGCTCGCCAATGGGAGGAGTCCCTAAACCTTACATGCACTGCAAGGAATGATGACTCTGGGAGGTCCTCTACAGTATCAAAGATACTCCAGGTTTTAGGTGCGTGGGTGGTTTGTTGGTTTTTATGCCACTTCACCTGATATTAGGAATGGATTGATAATTCAATGTGTTGTAATTTACTGACAAGATGTCTGGATTACATGATTAGTGCTAGATTAAATTATTTTGCTCACGTTATTCACATTGGTTGTAGGATCTAGACTATTATCTAAATGTGTATGTGTTCCTCCTTTTAGCTGGACCAACCAACGTATCGATCACAGGCCCTGCCCTGATGACCCCAGGGGCCCCTCAAAGCTTCCAGTGTAACGCCGACTGCCGTCCCTCCTGCAACTACACCTGGAAGATAAAGGGCCGATGGCTCGGGGGACAGGGGAGCGAGATTATCGTAACTCCCGAAGAGTTGGCCACCTCTGTTACCCTGAACTGCAAGGCCATCAACAGTGTGTCTGGGCTCTATGCCATGGCAACCAGGAAAATACCTGTGACATGTAGGTTGTTGGGAGATTTAGAGCTTCCTCTAACAATTGTAGTTTCCCTCTTGTTGTTAGTGTAATGCAATTGTCCATCTCCACATCAATAGCTTCATCTATCAATATACACACATTCCCTTACATAGTATATAGTGTATATTTGATGATTCAAGAGTGATGTTGGGGTTTTGGTGGAAGTGATATTTGAACCCGTTTCTTCCTTTAATTTTTGTCTCCTACCAGCTGGTCCATCAGAGGTCCACATCATAGGCCCAGAATCTGTTGCAGTCGGCTTCAAGTCCATGTTTCAGTGCATTGCCAAATGCACTCCCGCCTGTGACTACCACTGGACCATTGATGGTCACACTGTCTATGGCAGTGAGATGGAGATGATGGTCGAGCACCATGTGAAGCCAGAGAAGATTAGGTGCCACGCTCAGAATACGATCTCAACTCATTTTGAGGTGGTCACAAAGACCGTACGAGTGGAAGGTTCAACAGAAATCTCATGATTATTCATTTTAGCAACTACCTTAATTTTAGGAGCCTAAATCTTTAACTGATGTATATGGTCTTTATGATGCTGTCATAAACATTATTTGACCTAATATCATGTTTTTTTTGTGTTCCTTTTGGAATGTTTTTGTGCGTGTGACAGACAATGACAAAAAAAAGATCCTCTCAAAACAATATGCTTGTCAAGCTGTGTCCAGTTTGTGTTTGTACAAGCAGACCATCTCTGGGAGGAAGTGTCAGCATTGGACAGCAGCTGAAACTGGGTCCCGATTGAGTGCGAACACTCCTTGCTGACAATGACACCAGGCTCCAAAGCATTAAAGCTGTAAAAAAGGAAAATAGACTGAAAATAGACAAGACATTATAACCTTGCATACCAGCTACAGTGCCTTCAGAAAGTATTCACACTCCTTGACTTTTCCCACATTTTGTTGTGTTAGTCAGAATTTCAAACACAGATTCAACCACAAAGACCACAAATATTTTCCAACGCCTTGCACAGAAGGGCACCTATTGGTAGATGGGTATAAATGAATAAAAAGCAGGCATTGAATATCCCTTTGAACATGGTGAAGTTATTAATTACACTTTGGATGGTGTATCAATACACCCAGTCACTGCAAAGATACATGTGACTTTCCTAACTCAGTTGATGGAGAGGAGGGAAACCACTCAGGGATTCCATCATGAGGCCAATGGTGACGTTAAATCAGTTACAGAGTTGAATGGCTGTGATAAGAGAAAACTGAGGATGGATCAACACCATTGTAATTAACAAAACTAACCCAATTGAAAGAGTGAAAAGAAGGAAGCCTGTACAATATAAAAAATATTCCAAAACATGCATCCTGTTTGCGACAAGGCACTACAGTAAATCTGCAATTCACTTTTTGTCCTGAATACAAAGTCTTATGTTGGGGCAAATCCAATACAAGTAAAGAACAAGACGGCCCACACACTGTTGAAGCTCCCAATTCACCGCTTTATTGACAATGTTTCGACCCGAAACGGATCCGGTCAAATCCAATACAGCACATTACTGAGTACCACTCTCCATATTTTCAAACATAGTGGTGGCTGCATCATGTTATGGGTATGCATGTAATCGTCAAGGACTGTGGAGTTTTTGGAGCTAAATAAAATCATGGAATGGAGCTAAGCACAGGCAAAATCCTAGAGGAAAACCTGGTTCAGTCTGCTTTCCACCAGACACTGGGAGATTAATTCACCTTTCAGCAAGACAATAACCTAAAACAAATCTAAACAAGAGTTGCTTACCAAGAAGACATTGAATATTCCTGAGTTAAATCTGCTTGAAAATCTATGGCAAGACCTAAAAATGGTTGTCTAGCAATGATCAACAACAAATTTGACAGAGCTTGAAGAATTTTGTTGCACAGTCCAGGTGTGGAAAGCTCTTAGAGATTTACCCAGAAAGACTCACAGCTGTAATCGCTGCCAAAGGTGATTCTATTGTTTTGGATACTTATCTAATCAAGATATATGTCACGCCCTGACCTTAGAGATCCTTTTTATGTCTCTATTTGGTTTGTCAGGGTGTGATTTGGGGTGGGTATTCTATGTTCTATTATTTGTATTTCTATGTTTTGGCCGGGTAGGGTTCTCAATCAGGGACAGCTGTCTATCATTGTCTCTGATTGAGAACCATACTTCGGTAGCCCTTTTGCCCACCTGTCTTTGTGGGAAGTTGACTTTGTTTGTGGCACATAGCCTTAAGCTTCACGGTTTGTTTTGTATTGTTTATTGTTTTTGTCTGCATTTCCAATAAAAAAGGAATATGTACACTCACCACGCTGCACCTTGGTCCACTTCATTCAACGGCCGTGACAATATAAGTGTTTTATTTTCATATTTTATTTGCACATTTTATAAATGTTTTCCGACTTTGACATTGTAGAGTATTTTGTGTAGATCGTTGACAAAAAAGTACAGTTAAATCAATATGAATCCCACTTTGTAACACAACACAACGTTGAAAAAGTGAAGTTCATCTGATATGAATAAGCTCATACAATGCAATGACAATGAAAATGACTGGTCCTGCTTGGTCTGTGGCATCGGCCTGAAGTATGGAGTCAGTTGTTGTTGCCAATCCTAACTTTCCACCAGTGGTGGAAAAAGTACTAAATTCTCATACTTGAGTAAAAGTAAAGATACCTTAATAGAAAATGACTCAACTAAAAGTGAAAGTCACCCAGTAAAATACTACTTGACTAAAAGTCTAAAAGTATTTGGTTTTAAATATACTTAAGTATCAAAAGTAAATGTAGTTGATAAAATATACTTAAGCATCAAAAGTAAAAGTACAAATAATAAAAAATTCCTTATATTAAGCAAATCAGACGGCACAATTTTCATGTTTTTTTTATTGGATAGCCAGGGTCACACTCCAACACTCAGACATAATTGAAAAATAAAGCATTTGTGTTTAGTGAGTCCGCCAGATGAGAGGCAGTAGGGATGACCAGGGATGTTCTCTTGATAACTGTGTGAATTTGACCATTTTCTGTCTTGCTAAGCATTGAAAATGTAACGAGGACTTTTGGGTGTCAGGGAAAATGTATGGAGTTAAAAGAACATAATTTTCATTAGGAATGTAATGAAGTAAAATTAAAAGTTGTCAAAAATATGAATAGTAAAGTAAAGTACAGATACCCCCAAAAACTACTGAAGTAGTACTTTAAAGTATTTTTGTATTTTTACTTAAGTACTTTCCACCACTGCTTTCCACCAGCACTGTACTGCACTGTACCATCCTCCGGTCCAACCAGCTGTGGGATGTTGACCCCAAKGATTTCTATAAACCCTGGATTGCTGATGCTATGTATTGACCATTGAGAGGCTATGAAGCCATCGGTCGGCCATATTGGCACTCCCCAGTAGGAGCAATTCTCCATAGGAATGAATGGAATTTACTGTATATATAAATCATTGGTCTACCACTGTCACAGTGCTGTCCTTCATCACGCCAGCAATCTCTCACAAAGTGTTCACTCTGGTCTTTCTGYTGAAAGACAAATTCCAGAACAAAAAATGATTTAGTAAAATATGAGGCTTACCCTGACACACATGGGTAAGTTGATGGGTCATGTAAACAAATTCAATAGAATGTTATATAGATGGGGGATACAATCATCCCAGCTCTGCAGATTTTGCTGCAAAGAGACACAATTATTAGATCATTTGTTTTGTTACTGTCCATATGTACAGTACTGTAGCTTGTTTTGGTTGCAGGTTCAGGAATGGCTGAAGAATTGCAACATTTACCGGTARCTAACTGCAAATAGCACTGCTAGGTGATTTAAAAAGTCATAGTCAATCGATCAATAATATAATAATAATCTCAGCAAAAAWRWTTATCTTTAATTTACAGTCTGTATAAACTATGAGAATAGAAAGATTCTTTTGTGAAACATCACAGCACAGTTGAAAAATATATGCCAAATAGAAATCAAAACTGTTCAGAAATAGATGGGTGGAGTGGAGCTGAAGGATGGGACTAAAAACAAACAAAAGATAACTATTGTAAAATATACTGTGTCCGTAAAATGTATACGCTGGAAGTAGTAGCCTAAGTGTTGTTGTCCATTAGTTTACTCCAATTAGGCGAGGGGTGGTAGGGTTAGGGGAAAATAAGAAAATAAAATATATTTTATATATATGATATATACATGTACACTGTATATTTACAAAAAATATTTTTATGGGGGATTGGAAAGGATGCAGACAATTACATTGATGGAAGCCACAACCTATCTGTAATATTAAAGCTGTCAGATACTCCAGTGAGTTTAATTTGCTCCAATTAGTGTAATTTGTTCAGAAATAAAGTAAAATAAAAATCATTAGAAATAAGATATTCTCCTCTTTTCTACTGTAGGTATGTAAATCCAAATTTGTTTAAATTATCGATATTCATAAAAACATTGAAATAATAACATATTTGTCTATTTTCGCAGACACCGATGCAGAAACCCAGGTTGAATACCCCTGATCTAACCCGCTGGCTTCTGAAGCCCCCATGAGCTCCCRAGTCGAGAAGCASTCTAGCTAATGAGCTAGTGTCRCAAATTAGCATTTTGCTAGCTAGTTGAGSTGGTTTACAAGAAAACATATTTTTGCTAACAGATGATGGGGTTCCCTTGGTCRMCGGTTTGCCTGGTCCCTGGGCWTGAAAAGGTTGAAGACCTTGGGTTAGATGATTCCCCGAGACACTGTAGCTAGCTAGCAAGACCTGCTCAGCAACAATGTTATTGGGATGCGGCAATGTTGGATTAGTCTTTTAATTCTGAGTTAAATGTAATTGAAGTAAGTGTTTACTACTGGTTCAAATCCGAGGTGAAAGAAACTATCAAGTCCTGTATTTTGGTAAGAGCTCAGAGTGATGTCACACACCCAATTCTTAATAGTTTCCTTATTAGGGGTTCACGGTGAAGCTACCTATTGTTATTCTTAAATTTTATTTTCCTTTTACATCTTCAAATATCTCAAGCATAGATTGGT
>NC_036840.1:5499111-5548759 GCF_002910315.2 Salvelinus sp. IW2-2015 | reverse complement strand
TCTGCTTCTGCTGCTAGTGTACCTAGCAGGTAATATGATATGAAAAAACAACAACATTGTTTTGAGATCATGTATTATTGAGGATGCCAAACTCGGTTTGACATCAGTCAGTAGGTCTGCATGTTCTGGACATTGCCTGTTAACTTAAGCTCTGTAACCATGTATATGTTCAGTGTCTGCTGARGTTAWGCTTTTGTTCGGACAATGGGCTAACATATTTGGGTCTAAGCATAATGWTAGTTTTAGTGTTACATATACATTATAATGTCTTGATGATAGACTGTGAGGCTGTTTTTATGAACTTCCAGGATCAGCTGTGACCACTGWTGGAGGGAAGGACAGTACTGGTAAGTAAACCACAGACACATACTAGTCAACGTATTACAGTATGGCAACATCATTATTTGGAGTGTTGGGTCCTCTGGACTGTACCTGTGGTAGGGCGGTAGTGCTAGCAGCTAGCAGCTAACTACTGTACAGAAATGAGGGGTCAATTTGAAATGCCATGACWTTTTATTTTRTTATCGTTGTAGTARTTTATCCCTATTACAAGTAAATTTACACCCTGTGTTTCCCTAAAATMCGGTAGGCCTACATTACCTGATTGTGCACTGTAATTTTCAGATGGTCCCTTGGAACTAACCATTGTGGGACCTGACTTTGTGACTGTGGGCGTGCCATACAGTTTTGACTGTGCCGCCCAGTGCTCTCCCTCCTGTAGCTACAGAATGAGTATCGACGGGCAGAATGGACAAGGCAACGAGCTGTTCTTCACAGCTCGCCAATGGGAAGAGTCCCTAAACCTCACATGCACTGCAAGGAATGATGACTCTGGGAGGTCCTCTACAGTATCAAAGATACTGCAGGTTTTAGATGGGTGGGTGGTTTGTTGGTTTGTTTTTATGAYACTTAACCTGAAATTAGTGGTGCATGGTCTTTGTGGTATTTGGAATGGAGTGATAATTCAATGMCTTATAATTTACGGACATGATGTCTGGATTACTGGATTAGTGCTAGATTCAATTATTTTGCTCATGTTTTTCACATTGATTGTAGGATCTAGACTATTATCTAAATGTGTATGTGTTCCTCCWTTTAGCTGGAMCAACCAACGTATCGATCACAGGCCCTGACTTGATGACCCCAGGGGCCCCACAAAGCTTCCAGTGTTACGCCGACTGCCGTCCCTCCTGCAACTACACCTGGGGCATAAAGGGCCGATGGCTCGGGGGACAGGGGAACGAGATTACCGTAACTCCAGAAGAGTTGGCCACCTCTGTTACCCTGAACTGCAAGGCCATCAACAGTGTGTCTGAGCTCTATGCCATGGCAACAAGGACAATACCTGTGACATGTAGGTTGTTGGGAGTTTTAGAGCTTCCTCAAACAATTGTAGATTCTCTATTGTCATTAGTGTAATGCAATTGATCATATCCATAACCAGGGCCGGATTAAGAAATCATAAGCCCYGRGGCTTTGTGTTTTTATAGGCCCCCTGGTTGTTTTTTTGGGGGGGTCCTCTCAAACCCCTTACAGGCTTGGGTCCAGGGGCTTCGGCCCCTGTAAGCCCCTGCATTATCCCGACCCTGTCCACATCAATAGCTTGATCTATCAATATACACACTTCCCTTATCCAGTAAACATTCTACATTTTATGATTAAAGAGTGATGTTGGGGTTTTGGTTGAAGTGATCCTTGAACCAKCTTCTTCCTTTACTTGTTGTATCTTATCAGCWGGTCCATCAGAGGTCCACATCATAGGCCCAGAATATGTTGCAGTCGGCTTCAAGTCCAAGTTTCGCTGCTCTGCCAAATGCATTCCAGCTTGTGACTACCGGTGGACCGTTGATGGTCACACTGTCTATGGCAGTGAGATGGAGATGATGGTCGAGCACCATGTGAAGCCAGAGAAGATTATGTGCCACGCTCAGAATACGGTCTCAACTAATTTTGAGGTGGTCACCAAGACCTTACGAGTGGGAGGTACAGCAGAAATGTCATGATTATGCATTTTAATAACTACAGTCATAAAAAAACTACACCAGACAAATCAAAATCAAATGAAATTAATTTATAAAGCCCTTATTACATCAGCAGATGTCACAAAGTGCTTATACAGAAACCCAGCCTTAAACCCCAAACATCAAGCAATGCAGATGTAGAAGCACGGTGGCTAGGAAAACCTCCTTAGAAAGGCAGGAATCTAGGAAGAAACCTAGGGAGGAACCAGTCTCTGAGGGGCGGCCAGTACTCTTCTGGCTGTGCCGGGTGGAGATTATAAGAGTACATGCCCATTAAGGCTAGATTGTTCTTCAAGATGTTCATTCATAGATCACCAGCAAGTTCAAATAATAATCACAGTGGTCGTAGAGGGTGTAGCAGGTCAGCACCTCAGGAGTAAATGTCAGTTGGCTTTTTGGTGTTCCTTTTGTAATGTATTTTTGTGTGTGTTACAGATGATGAAACATCCGTGGCCACACAGGCTGAACAGWCTATAGACCTGCTTCTGTTCACCTTCACACTCTCACTCTACACCGTAATATCACCATCATCCAGGAGAAGGTGGTTTTATACAAGGAAGTGATCTGTTCTCCACACGCATATCTGAATAATTTGAAAACATGTCGTCATTATTACAGACAGTGATGGAACATGTGGTTTATTAGTAAAGAACAAAGAACAAACAGTGCCTCTCATATCAGGATGTTTAACCATATTTGCTGATGATAAGTGAAGTGGAAAGGCTTGGCTGAATCTTTCACTATCAAAGCACTATGTGTGTTTGTGCAAGCATCATCACGTGTATAGCCTATTTGGATTACATATTTAATAAAGACACATTTACATTAATTTAGTTACATGTCTTTTTGCAATGTGTAACTTTTTCCAGACTTGAGATGGAGTTGAAACCTGCAAGCATGCCATCTTCATGGAAGGCACAGACTTTTAAGTAATGTATTTTAAATGGCGTGTTGAGGTGGACAGGCTCAAGGCAGGGCAGGTTCAGCTCAACACGCCCTTTAAAATACATTACTTCAAAGTCTGTGCCTTTGGATTTATTATTTTTATATATAGATCTTGTTTGCCCAAATAATTTACACTCCCAATATTTGTCTACAAACTGCATTACTGCAATAAACTACATGACAAACTGTTTTTGAAATTCTTAGTATTTTCTCTCAAATAAGTTCTGAAATAAGTACCTTAAATCAATTACCATCATAGTCAATTAAATATTTGAAATGTGAAATAGTTCCGTATTGTTAGTTGAAGTGCTACAGTGGGGCAAAAAAGTATTTAGTCAGCCACCAATTGTGCAAGTTCTCCCGCTTAAAAAGATGAGAGAGGCCTGTAATTTTCATCATAGGTACACTTCAACTATGACAGACAAAATGAGAAAGAAAAATCSAGAAAATCACATTGTAGGATTTTTTATGAATTTATTTGCAAATGATGGTGGAAAATAAGTATTTGGTCAATAACAAAAGTTTATCTAAATACTTTGTTATATACCCTTGTTGGCAATGACAGAGGTCAAACGTTTTCTGTAAGTCTTCACAAGGTTTTCACACACTGTTGCTGGTATTTTGGCCCATTCCTCCATGCAGATCTCCTCTAGAGCAGTGATGTTTTGGGGCTGTTGCTGGGCAACACGGACTTTCAACTCCCTCCAAAGATTTTCTATGGGGTTGAGATCTGGAGACTGGCTAGGCCACTCCAGGACYTTGAAATGCWTCTTACGAAGCCACTCCTTCGTTGCCCGGGCGGTGTGTTTGGGATCATTGTCATGCTGAAAGACCCAGCCACGTTTCATCTTCAATGCCCTTGCTGATGGAAGGAGGTTTTCACTCAAAATCTCACGATACATTGCCCCTTATACACATCTAGATGTGTATAAGAGACAGGTAGGTATGGTGTTCTTTGGATGCAACTCAGCATTCTTTGTCCTCCAAACACGACGAGTTGAGTTTTTACCAAAAGTTCTATTTTGGTTTCATCTGACCATATGACATTCTCCCAATCTTCTTCTGGATCATCCAAATGCTCTCTAGCAAACTTCAGATGGGCCTGGACATGTACTGGCTTAAACAGGGGGACACGTCTGGCACTGCAGGATTTGAGTCCCTGGCGGCGTAGTGTGTTACTGATGGTAGGCTTTGTTACTTTGGTCCCAGCTCTCTGCAGGTCATTCACTAGGTCCCCCCGTGTGGTTCTGGGATTTTTGCTCACCGTTCTTGTGATCCTTTTGACCCCAGATCTTGAGATCTTGCGTGGAGCCCCAGATCGAGGGAGAGTATCAGTGGTCTTGTATGTCTTCCATTTCCTAATAATTGCTCCCACAGTTGATTTCTTCAAACCAAGCTGCTTACCTATTGCAGATTCAGTCTTCCCAGCCTGGTGCAGGTCTACAATTTTGTTTCTGGTGTCCTTTGACAGCTCTTTGGTCTTGGCCATAGTGGAGTTTGGAGTGTGACTGTTTGAGGTTGTGGACAGGTGTCTTTTATACTGATAACAAGTTCAAACAGGTGCCATTAATACAGGTAACGAGTGGAGGACAGAGGAGCCTCTTAATAAAGAAGCCAGAAATCTTGCTTGTTTGTAGGTGACCAAATACTTATTTTCCACCATAATTTGCAAATAAATTCATAAAAAATCCTACAATGTGATTTTCTGGATTTTCTTTTCTCATTTTGTCTGTCATAGTTGAAGTGTACCTATGATGAAAATTACAGGCCTCTCGCATCTTTTTAAGTGGGAGAACTTGCACAATTGGTGGCTGACTAAATACTTTTTTGCCCCACTGTATGTTCACATATCGTCTGACTGATGAGTAGAATTAACTTCTCAACAGATGAGGGGCCCACCCTGCATCTACATCTACATTTTGCTCTTGAATGTAATCAACACGAGTAAATATTAAAACACACTTGATCATGGAGTGTGATTAGTCCATTTTTGATTATCACTGATTATATATCAGGAGTTTCTTTTATGGTACATAAGAACAATCAATGTTCCAGAGAGGCAATGGTATCACCTACATACACACCCTCTCTATCTTTTCAAGTTTTTCCATGCATAACCCTTTTATCATCTTGAATTATAGTTACATTGGTTAAGTGAATTAATGCATTTTAAATGGAAAAACAATAAGTATCCTTTACTAATATAATTATTATACCAACAACCTCTGTATCTACATAAGAGCTATTCTACATAATAGGATAAACAGATTAAAAGATGTTTGCACACTTTCTTTTGTCTGTAACCTTCACCTGTCTGAATGGACGAGAAGCAAACAAAGTGACTGCTCCCTAGCTCAGGGACATGTCACTTGGCAGTATCAAAAGGCTCAGTCGCAGTAGATCAACGCCTATGAACACAAGAAACTAGCACGCACGCCCTAACCAGAACACAATGCCTTGAAGCTGATAACCAACATAAAGGTCCAAACACTAGCGGCCCTTTGCTGGCACTGTTGGATAATGTCTTGTTTTTGAATTGGTTCCTGATAAGATTGTCAGCCAGTTTTTTTCTGAGGTATAAGGGTAGAACAGCTGTTGTGTGGACATTTCACTTAGTCACCCGGATCTCGGCAGCAGAACCATGGTTCTCCTCTGCACATTTAGTCTGCCTCTGCTGCTCACCTGCCTGGCAGGTAAGATACCACATTCAACTGAATCTGTTAGTGTTGAGGTCAAATCTACTTCAAGTCAGGAATGACATTTTCTCATGCAAAATTGTAATGTAAAAAAAAATCTGAATTTTTCTGAATTGTCAAAGTAGCGAATAAGAAAAAGTTTTGTAATGAAAATCCAAATGTTTTAAACAGAGAAGTGGCTGCATGCAATGTGTATCTAGGGCCTAGGTCATTTAAATGTGTTGTTAATGCTTTATAAGATAGTTCATGTAAAGCGAACCATTGTGATGGCATGGGATTCTTTTTCTTTCTGTGTTTCTGTAGGAACACTTGCCAGTGAGAGAGAGCAGGGCAGGACATCGGAGGAAACCACACCATGTAAGATACATTAGGTTTCTGGCATCATTTCTAAGTGTACAAAATAAATGTATGCCAAAAATCTATATACATTCATCACCCATTGTTTATCCTTACGCTAACATTATAACATTACGGTGAACAATAAAATATTAAAATCCACTTCGTCCTAATTTTTTTCACATTATGTATATGACTCAGTGGCTTGTTTTCCATTCTGTCAGATGGGCCGTCCTATGTGAAGATCAGTGGGGTGAACACAGTGACGGTGGAGGTTCCCTATGGCTTCCAGTGCTCAGCCAATTGTTTCCCAGCCTGCACCTTCACCTGGGCCAGAGGAGGGCTCACCACCCAGGGCCCAGAGCTCAACCTCCAGCTGAAGGAGCAGGTTCCTCCACAGGTCCTGATCTGTATGGCTATAAACCCCACCACTGGGAAGTCAGTGACGGTCAGCAAAACAGTCAACGTGACGGGTAGGCTACTTATAATCCGTTTTTATCAATCTAAAGAAATATATAGAAATCATACTATGCCAACAGATGTTATGCTTTTGTGTCTCTGTACTGCACATCCAAAGCTTGTGGAGCTCTGTTCTACACTCTCCAACCTAATTCAACCGACAATTATTATACAACAATTATTTATTTTCTAGCTGGACCGTCCAATATAAAGATCTCAGGTCCTGATATACTGTCCAGTGGAGTGACGTCCAACTTTTCCTGCTCTGCTGATTGCTACCCGTCCTGCTCCTACACCTGGACAATTAGTTCTGAAGCACAAAGCACAGTGACCACCAAATATGGTCAAACCATCTCTGTCACACCTGACTCCTGGGAGATTGCAGAGGAATTGATCTGTGATGCTCAGGACACTGTCTCACTCCTCTACATCTCAACCTATGTCACACCTTACGTGGCCCGTGAGTGGAATTTTTGTCCTTTTTTTCAACTTTGGAGTGGTCCATTGAAGTCACATTGGATAATTATTACTTCATTATGTTAGTCATATATTCTGTGTAAACTGTATTTTTAGAAAGTTCTAAGAGTTTATAATCAATTAAACACATAATCAAGTGTTTCCTTCCACCTCTTCCCAGGTGGACCGGGGGCCATTTTGATCAYGGGTGCCAGCTCAGTGACAGTAGGAGACACTTACAACTTTGTGTGCCTTGTTTACTGCACCCCCTCCTGTAACTTTACCTGGACATTCAATGGAAAGATCTTCAATGGCGACGAGATCCAGTTGCCCATCTTCCATAAGGGCGATAAGCCSATGGTTGGCAGTAAACTGGTGGTTACTGTTGATGAGTACAGGCACAATGAGGCACTGACGTGTGAGGCCAAAAATGTTGCCTCAGGGGCCTCTGCTGTTAGCACCAAGATCCTCAGCGTCACTGGCAAGTCAGAGTTTTTGTGACAAAAGAATTGTCACAAGTCAATATTTAGAATCAGATATTTGAAGGTGAAACCCACCATTTTGTAAAAGCCAACTCAAAAGTATTTAACTTGGTATCTCTCTGTTTAACTTCTGTCCTCTTCACCTCTTTTCCACTCCCCTGTCTTCCAGATCCTATCTCCGTACAGCCGGTGTCCCAGGACAAGCCCTTGGCACACCAGCCCTTCTCACTGCAGTGTGTGGGCTCTCAGAATCCAGCCTCCATTTTGTGGATAAAAAATGGCCTCCCTATGGCTGTGTCCGGCAGGGTCAGTCTCTCCCCCAACAACATCACTATGTCTTTTAGTCCTCTGCTCCAGTCTGATAGTGGGCTGTACCAATGCATCGTTTCTCAGGGGGGAGCACCCATCAAAGGGGTTGGGTACCAACTGAATGTAAATTGTGAGTATGAGTATGCAGAGATAAATTATATTTATACAGCCATTTTTGCTCACCATACACCAGTATTTCAAGAAAGATCATAAAAGAGATCCAGTAAYTATTTACAGGAGCAATTAGGGGTTAAGTGTGTTTACAAGCTAATCATAAAGATATTTCATGACATTTTCCAGATGGACCACTTCAAGCTGTTATCATCCAATCTGGCAAAGGCCCAGTAGGTAAAGTCCTGTATCTCCTGCCTGGATCAAAAACAGCCCTTCAGTGTTCGGCCCTGTGCTACCCCACCTGTACCTACACCTGGATATACAAGGGGAGGCTGGCAGAGATGAACGCCTCCTTCTCCCTCACACCTGAGACCACCATGGACGGAGGACCCCTCAGCTGTGTGGCTTACAATTCAGTGACCAATGACAAGAGCACTGCCAATACCTCAGTTGTGTTAATTGGTGAGCAGCAGTTAGATTGTATTTGTCAAAAAATATTTCTGTGCAGACCTTGAAACTTGTCACTGTTGTATGAAGTCTTGTCACTGTTGTATGAAGAATGAAAAGAGGTAGTGTAGAACAAACGAGCCATTCTAAACTCAGCAAAAAAAGAAACGTCCCTTTTTCTGGACCCTGTCTTTCAAAGATAATTCATAAAAATCCAAATAACTTCACAGATTTTCATTGTAAAGGGTTTAAACACTGTTTCCCATGCTTGTTCAATGAACCATAAACAATTAATGAACATGCACCTGTGGAATGGTCGTTAAGACACTAACAGCTTACAGACGGTAGGCAATTAAGGTCACAGTTATGAAAACTTAGCACACTAAAGACACTAAAAAACGTAGGACACTGAAAAACACCAAAAGAAAGATGCCCAGGGTCCCTGCTCATCTGTGTGAACGTGCCCTAGGCATGCTGCAAGGAGGCATGAGGACTGCAGATGTGGCCAGTGGAATAAATTACAATGTCCGTACTGTGAGACGCCTAAGACAGCGCTACAGGGAGATAGGACGGACAGCTGATCGTCCTCGCAGTGGCAGACCACATGTAACAACACCTGCACAGGATCGGTACATCCGAACCTCACATCTGCGGGACAGGTCCAGGATAGCAACAACAACTTCCCGAGTTATACCATGAACGCACAATCCCTCCATCGGTGCTCAGACTGTCCGCCTATGGGCACAAGGCAGGTCCTGTAAGGCAGGTCCTCACCAGACATCACCGGCAACAACGTTGCCTATGGGCACAAACCCACCATCGCTGGATCAGACAGAACTGGCAAAAAGTCCTCTTCACTGACAAGTTGCGGTTTTGTCTCACCAGGGGTGATGGTTGGATTCGCGTTTATCGTCGAAGGGATGAGCGTTACATCGAGGCCTGTACTTGCAGGTGCCTTGGTGGAAGAGTGGGGTAACATCTCACAGCAAGAACTGGCAAATCTGGTGGTCCATGAGGAGGAGATGCACTGCAGTACTTAATGCAGCTGGTGGCCACACCAGATACTGACTGTTAGTTTTGATTTTGACCCCCCCTTTGTTCAGGGACACATTATTCMATTTCTGTTAGTCAGTTCATGTTCAGTTTGTCTTAGTTGTTGATTCTTATGTTCATACAAATATCTACACGTTAAGTTTGCTGAAAATAAACGCAGTTGACAGTGAGAGGACGTTTCTTTTTCTGCTGAGTTTAGGTCTAATGTTGACCTTTCTTTCAGATGGACCATCTAACGTGACCATCTCAGGACCAGGTGCCCTAGAGGTAGGGGTCAAGGCCAGCTTCAAGTGTATTGCCCAGTGCTCTCCCTCTTGCAGCTACACCTGGAGTGTGTATGGTCGGACCATGCACGGCAGTGTGGTTGATATAACCGTCAACCGTCACGTGGCCACTGAGTCTTTCAGCTGCGAGGCACACAACACGATCACCGGGAAGATAGGCACAGCCAATGAGACACTCAGTGTCACAGGTATGGTCAAACTACTATGATCCATCAATTTAATTGGTCTTACAACAATTTCTACTACTCTAATCAACTGGCGACAGCATCTTGGGTAACAATTGTCATCCAACCAGCCAGTTACTGCCATAATTGTCATTTTAGTAGAAAAATGTTTTGAGCTTGTAATTTATCATAATGCATGTTTGCAAATTAGCTACAACAAACCTAATGAATACAACACAGCTTTGGTGAAACCCGCATCTCATTAACTAATAGTTGACTGCTTGGAACTTTTGGAAATGAAGCTTCTCCCGACCGTGCCGTTCTGCCTGTAAAATGATTACCAAATTCACCCACTTCATGTAAAAATGAAAAACTGCCATTGGGTACACTATTACTTGAGAAAAATGTTTAAACCCCCCCCCCATGCTAAAATAGGTATTAAGACAATTATGATAAAAAAAAATTTAGTTCACAGGTTATTCTCCAATATTGTCAGTTACACGCTAAAACAATTATTGTGCCAGCCCTACATCATGTGTAGTTGACATGCCACAAAGTTCAGCCAGCTATTAACATTTCTCCCCTTATTCCCAAAGATTCTCACTGGTGTGGATGTTGAGAAAAGTCAAGAGAAGAATTCCATTCAATGGCGGTGGGACAAGAATGCAATCTAACTGTCTTTATTATCTTGTACTGCTGTCTGGAAAATGTGTGCTTTGTTAATGAAGTTCGTAGGACAGACTTCCTGTAATTGGTTTATTTTCCACATATTGTCTATACTTTCGTGCCAACCTTAGTCCATGTGTAGGACACCAAAACCTATATTTTACAGTTAACGTGTGAAAATGCTATTTGCTGAAAAGTATCGTCCCCGTATCTGCACTTTCAGTGATCACCAATAAAGATTGTCAATTTATTAGGTATTCACACTCATTCACTGCAATTAACATCTTGAACATGAGATGTACAGTCCTGGACAGAAGAATTGAAAATAACAAAAATGTATTGGCTTTCTGAGAGCGCCAGATGCATATTTGAACTATTAACCCCATGGTTCTGTTGGGCCGCAGTCAGATAGAACATTCTTCTTTTGGCCATGCATAGTAACTACTGTTCTCATACGAGGATGAAACTTATGTTTTGAGCTATAGAAAAAAACAGTATAGCATTACATCAAATGTTATAGACCTTCCAATATGGCAGCCAAAGTTAAGTGATGCAGTGTTGCGTACATACAGCAATGTTTGGATTAGCAACATGCACTAGAGCATTGAAAAACTACTTCAATCGACTGCTTGCTTAAGTAAAAAGCTATTTCTCTCTCSGTGGTGATGTCCATTTTTAGGGTTCTGCACTCACGTCACACTCCATACTTCTTTCGCAGGGCTCCTACTGAAGCGTCCTCAAGTCCAGCTTGACGAAGAAAGTCAAACAATTCTTGTAGAACTATAAAAAAAAAAATTTTAAGTTTGCAGTTATCAATATCTGCTAATCATTTTGCATTGGGGTTAAATAATGTATCACAAATTGTGCCAGATCAACAACCAAATCGGTACCTTTCTTCTCAGGGATGGACATGAACATGACAGCCATGTCGAACCGCCTCACACCGGCCAGATTCCTGAGGATCTCCAGTATGACAGGTGGCTCTTCATTCCTTCATTTGATAAGGACAATGTGATAAACAGTCCCATTTCTTGTATGAGCCATAACAATCGTAATAGCATGGTATTTTGACAGTACTTACTTGATGTAGAAGCTTTGTAACGTCCTCAGAATCTGATTGAGCATGTCTGGCTCAAGAGAGCTCTGGAAGATCTTTGCGTACGCCTGAGGCTGGATTTGCTAAAACAGAACACAGACACACAACAAATAAACATCAGTCCTTGGTGGCATCTACATGTTTTTCTCAGCAGAAAAGACAAATCTCGTTGTATAGTGATTTGTTTGTGTACAAATAGAACCCCAAACAAGAGATCAGGTCTATGTTGAAGAATAGATGATCACAATAAGACAGGCATCCAATATAGGCTATATCTTAGTAGGTCACATGTCATTAGCAACCATTTTGTATAGGCTATAAATAAAAGGTTACATAAAACAAAGCACAGTAACACAACCCATATTGTTTATTTTCCCCTTTGTACTTTATTTTCACATATGACATTTGAAATGTCTTTATTCTTTTGGATGTGTAATATTACGTTTTTCATCATATTTTAATTCCATACCCACCTTCAAATACTTGTAGATAACTTCAGGGCCATTTCCAATCTTCCTTAGGTCTGCCTCTAGCTGGAAGCTGTTGGTGGGGGCAGGAGGTACGACCTCAGTTGAGGGTGTAGCAGGCGGTTCTGTTGGTTCACTGACAGTTGCCTCCCTGTGCTTCTGTGTCTGTGCTCTCACAGCACCCCCCTCGGGCCCTCTGAAATAAGAAAACAGCCTAACTGTTGACAAAAGTTCTATTCAAAACATGCATCAACAAAATCCTCAAGCCGTTCGGCTTGAGATTAAGCAATTAAACAATATCTCTTACTTGACAGGGGAATGTGAGGGGATGTTTGATATTTCTTCAATCTTCAGGATCTTAGCGCTGGGGGAGGTAGAGGGAGGTGAGGCCTCACCCTGACCCTCTCTCACAGTGTCTGCGATGGAGGTGGTCTTCTGGGGCCTAACACAGGGGGCTGTGGTTGAAGTGAACACAGCCGAGGGCTCCTTCTGGACAAGGATCTTTCCACCAACCTCCTCAATGTCCACTCTCCTCAATGGTTTCTGAGATACAAAGAAATCCAATAGGAACATTGTTGTGTGAATCTTTCAAGCAAAGTTCAGAAACAGCCTACCGAGAATATTTTTCCTGTTTTATCTGAGAGACTCACGGTTGACTGCAGATGAGGTGGTTTGTTAACTGGCAGTACTGTTCTCCGCTGTGCATGCTCCTCTGTTGCCAGCAGACCACTGGTGCCCATGTCCTACACAAGAGCAGAGAGATGCTATGTCAAGGACTTGTCAACAAAGACAACAGGTGTAAGAACATTAACACAAAAACCTTAGTGAGCATGGAACCACATACGTACAATTGCAATCTTCTTCATCTCATGAAATGCCTGCTTGTTTCCTGGTTCTAGYTTCAGGACCTCCTCAAAATCTAAAAAAAACATGACATAATAAACAGTTCCATGACTACTGCTATCATTCACATAAAGACTTCAACCTGCTCAAGGTAGTTACATAGAAACATGCCTAGCCTATACAAAATGGTTGCTAATGACATGTGACCTACTAATAAGATATAGCCTCTTGGATGCCTGTCTACTGTACCTTCTTTAGCTTGTTTTAGCAGTCCCAGAGCAGCCCTAGCTGTACCTCTGCGGGCAAAGGCCTTTGAGTAGGTGCCATYCAGGGCTATGGCTTTACTGCAGTCCTCCTCAGCCTCTTTATATCTAGGGAGAGAATCAAGCTTAATCATTGCACAGCTTTGACAGAATTTATATTTATCCAATACTCACTTATCCTGCCTTCCCTGCTGCTTACCTCTGCAGCTTTAAGTAAGCCATGGCCCGGTTGGCAGGAAGGAGGACATTGGTGCTGTCCGCTTCCATGCCCTTGGTGTAGTACTCTACTGCAGCCTCATACTTCCCCTCTTTGAAGTATGCGTTCCCCTGAAAGAGTCAAGGTTTAGTGCCGTGGTAACGAATTAGAAAGCAATGCACTTAAACACAGGCAAATAGCATGCTGTAGTACACCTGTGGTATGTCTTCAGCGCTGCAGTGTCTCAGAGTCACTGGGAAACTGGTACCCAATATGTAGGGGGCCTACTCTAACATCRAAAGATAAGTGTAGCTGGTGGCTCTACCCTGTCTTTCTGCACCACCGCCTCCTGTCTCCTCTGCTGTTCCTCCATGAGCTGCTGTTGCTTGACGTCCACCACAGGTGGCGTCACCACTGCAGCCTCTGGGCTTTCTGCCTTTCCACCCAGTTTAGCAATGACCTACCGATAGAGGAGAGGTTAGAGTGGATCAGGGAGGGGGATACAGAGGTACAGTAATAGATCCAACACCAGATAATGTCTCACCTCTTTGCATTTCATCACTTCATTCTGTGCTTCCAGGTTCCCAGGATCCAGCTTGAGCACCATTACATAATCTAGTTATGTAGAGGAAGGAAGCAGAAATTGTTTTAAGTGACCAATTATTCTAAGATAATACAGCATATAAAAACTATACATCCTCTGCCGGAATTCTACCCATTTGAAAACATGTTTTGTTGTGTTACTATTACTCCTCACCTTCTAGGGCAGATTCATAATTTTGCTGGGCGAATCGAGCCGCGCCTCTTYGTGCAAATGCTTTGAAGTAGTTACTGTCCAAAGCGATGGACAAGTTGCAGTCAGACTCGGCAACAGCAAACCTGACACAGACATAGGTTCTCACGTTAATGTTGTCATTTAAAATGTTACATATGTTGCTTATTTCCTTACATGTTGCTTACTTTTTGAGTCTGAAGAAGCAGGCAGCTCGGTTTGTAGGCAGAACGGGGTTATAAGGGTCTGCACCCATGCCTCTGGTGTAACACTCAATGGCATCATCATACTTCCCTTCTTTAAACAGCTGATTACCCTGAAAAACAAATGTCAAATTCAGTACAGCAAATATAAGATTTTGCAATCTATACATACAATAAAGTAGTAACATCTACTGACTACAGGTGACCACTGACAGAGTATTATTGACTACTACCACCACCAATGACTGGTGATAGTTGCTAACGAGGCCCCGATGGTGGTATATTGTATGGGTTATTGTCTACGATCGAAATCACAGCATACTGCAAACAAATGCCCTTCAATGGTGGTCATTGTGTCACCATCATAATAATAATAAGTAACATTTTAAAATGACAACATTTACATGAGAATTCATATTTCTGCATGTCTGTCAGGTTTGGTGTTGCTGAGTCTGACTTCAATACTATAAGTGTGAAGCCATACTTTCTCCTTCTCAGCAAGAGCTTTGTCTTGGTCAGTAGCAGGAACCCCAGAATCCTCAGATTCAGAGTCATTGGACTCAGCAGCGCTGTCCTCTTTATCCATGGACTCCAAAGCCTTGTCCTACCAGAAGACAAAAACATCCCAAAAATGTTTAGTGTAACAGCAAGCAGTACATACTGTTTAACAGGGTGCACTGCTGCCATTCAGCTTAAAACCAGAGACTTAGTTTAAACTCACTATTGAAATCAAACGAGAAACAGGCAAGATCCACCTAATCCATTACCACATCAAATTTGTCCCATGACTGATAGTCATAAGACTTTATCCTGGGTGCTTGTTTTGGTTCAGTCTTTGCATTGTTGTCTGATGCCTTCTTTTTCTCCCTCTTCTTTTTGTAGTCCTTGTTTCGCACTGGTGGGAGGCTTTTCTAAGGCAGGAATACATGGGTCAGGATCTTTCTAACATAGCACAATCTCAACTCTATAGCTAAACATAAAACATACACATTTTCAAGTGTTACATACTTGAGACTCGCCAACGCTCCCACTTCTTAGTTGCTCATCCTTCTTCTTTATGTCAGTTTCCCAGCTGTCAAGATCTTTCATGAAATTATGCAGGTCCTCTGCATTTTGTCGCATTTGCAGTTGGAGTTCAATGGCTTTGTTTTCAGACATGCCTACCTGTCAAATACATTGAATATACTAGGTTGACAAAACAGGAGATAGGATCACTTTCATTTAAGATGTTAAATAGCTAACTATCTAGTCATCGGGGACAGATATTCAACAGAAACACTAACTTGGTTAGCCAACAGTCAGTTCTTTGACGTTACTCAAAAACGGTGGCGCTAGTAACGTTACGCTACTGTTGACTAACTACTATAACACCAAGTAGCTAGCTACAGTTGAGAAATGTGCTAGTTAGCTAGTCACGACTATTTCGCAAAAGCAGCCATTTATAGATGGTAACTAGCTAACGTTAGCTGCCTAAACTAACGCAACGCGTTTAACGAGTTTCGACCTGCCAATAAGAGCTGATTACATTATAATAATTTGAGTACCTGTCCCTTGCGTCCCAAATTGATCGTAATTTATCCGTTTAAGTTTAAACRTGGCTTACTAGCATTTAATATTAGCTACAAACTATCACCATTCTGTCGTTTTCTGTTTGTGTTCGGCGCCATGACAGCGTGTCTTCTACTTCTTCGTCGAGGTTTAACGGCGGTTGGCATCCAATAAATGTTGCATTACTGCCACCTACTAGACTGGAGTAGTCCCTTATACTTTGCTTTAAATTAATAAAAAAATAAAAAAAACACTACACCCCAAAAAAATAAAACCACACTAATTAAATATATGTAGTCCTTCCTCAGGCCAACAACCTGAAAGGATTGGACACCACCACTTAACACACCCTGTAACTCTTCTGATGTCTCGCACACCCGAATACCTCTCTACAGCTGCTACCACAACMTCAATTTTCTGTGATTTACATTCCATCCCTGCAGTACAGTTGATAACCATTGCTATATATGCAAAAAATCTAATCTTACWAAAAAAAATCGAGGGTTCGAGACCTGCTCCCTGCCTGTTCATTACAATATTGTTTTTGCCTTCACAAAGCAAGCCATTTCACCGACGGTCACAATCTCCATACAATCAGCACGAACTCCTCGGGAAGTAGCGCTCATCTTATAAAGCAGCTGCTTCATCTTGATGTTCTTCTTTATCAAAAACTACCGCGACGTTTTTCCATTTGAAATAAGCGCGCTCTTCCAAACACCATCGACAGTCTAGCTTCATCCGACTCTCCCTTTGACAACATCTCCCAACAACCTTTGCGTTTTCTTCCATACCGAACGTGCACACAGTCAATGTCACTTGCCAATTCATGTTGTAATGTGTTTCAATAAACCTTGTTTGTAATTATATTAGAAAAAGCTAATTTATTTTCTGTTAACTAGCTAGCAGCAATGTTGTTGCAGACATTCATTGAATCGTTCACCTTTGGCTTACAGGGTAAAATTTGTTTTATACTGGATATTCTGTTTTCTCTTGTCAATAGCTATTGATCCAAGCATGCCGTGACTATGAAAATGGTATATTCTGAATCAGCATGGGTGGATTGAAAAAAAGGTGTGGGTTTTTCTCCATATATATATATATGATTTTTTTAAATACAGTATATCATTATCATAAAATACAGTATATCATTATCATAGTCATGGCACACTGTGTAAGAGCTATTGAAGATTGAAATACGAATATCCACTGAATATCCAGTATGAAACTAATTTGACCTCGGCCTGGTTGACCACGTGATTTGAAAAACAAAGAATGACCTCTCGTAGCTAGGCTGTGCTTGTTACTAGAAGCAAAAGTGGCTATTGTAGAAACACTTTCCATGCAATGGATCAAAATAAACAGCAAGAAGAGGACTATGGATATAACCTATTCCCGGAGAGGAATTCCGGAAAGTTTCAAAAGGGATCGATAGCAGAAAGCTTGTTCACTTTCAATCACAAATGTCAGGTCATGCTACAATTCGCAATGGAAACAAGTAAGCTAACAGGCTAGTAAGCTGATACGTCTGTCATCCTCCAAAATATATCGCATGGCAATAGTTATCTAGATGGCCGTGTAACCATTGATGCCGTGTTTACATTTGTCATATACGTCATAGCCATGTTTCTAGCAAGCTTAGCTAGCTATCGTTGAACAGTAAAGAGACTGTCATGAGTAAGCTAGTTAGCTATACGCTAACGTTAACTGTTGAATGACCTGATTGCTGTCATGATGCAGGACCGATTAGGCCTAATCTCATTCTATCTCCCTTTCAGGTCCATATGCAAAGCTTCTCCTTGGAGCCATGAAAAGCTCAGGATGGTAAGTGTCAGCCAGCCACAATCATCATCAATCACAACTCAACACAGCTGTCATAATTCTTCTTCCTCCTATCAGTTTTGGCAGACTAGACACTGTAATGCATATTGCTGCCTTTCTCAGGCTGGAGTGTGAAATACACAATTATCTAAATATCCTAGGTGCAAGTCGGTGGAATAAAGAAACCACAACAGCTATTTTGCTCTGCCTGTCATGTGAGCCCAAAATAGTTACAAGCTAAAATGTGGTTACACCCAACTCAGTCAGCTCACAGAAAAATATCACCCTATCCTCAACATACTGTCTGCTATAACAGAACATGCTTCACAGTAGTACAGTCTCTACCTCCCCACATTCCTCACACTTGCCATCTGGGTGTTTCTCCACTAACAATAACCCACTTCCAAATCCACAATGCCCCAACCTCAGCCTCAGAACCCTATGCCTCGTTTCCCTCCCCAGATACCTACTGCCTTTCCTCACAGAATTCTGGATAGAGAAAAACTGCCTATCCCGCTCCTCTCCCACTCACGTTGCCACTCCTGGGTCAACCCCTCTGCTATGATGCTCCTACATTCCATCCCCCCTAATGGGACCACCACCGCCTCCCTCCTCAAAGCGGCCTTTGCCACCATATCGGCTGCCTCATTTCCCCCTACCCCAACATGAGTTGGGACCCACAGAAGAAAAGAAAAAAATCAGCTCTATTATCAGGTCTGGGCGTGCCTTTGACTTCCCTTCTCTCAGTGCAACCAGGCTAGCTGCAGAATCTGAACACAAAATTACAGTTTAGGCCCCACTTCTTCCACCCATCCCAATGCCTACACTAGCGCTAGCATTTCAGCAGAGAAGACAAACTCCATCAGACAGCCGCCTCCCCTGATGTATCCGAAACCGGGGAACATGTATCCCAAACCCTGCTCTCCCACTGCCTGGATCCATCTGTGAAGATGTGCAAGTAGGGACCCCAGGTCAAYGGCAGATGGGCCTTAACCACCAGAGAAGGCTCTCTACAGTTCTTATCCCTTATTACATCAAGAATGGTCATGTCAACATCAGGCTCTGGCAACAGCCACCGAGGAACACACGGCCAGCAGACAGGGACCCCCACTTCCAGACCTCCCATTCCCGACTCCACCCCCCATTCCTGCACTTGGGTCACATAGCTTGGCCTACCTCTTCTCACTCCAGTTTCCTCCCCATTCCCATGCCTCTCCTAACAGACACCTTGCAGGGTGAGATGATACATGCCCCTGCACTTTCATCCCATAGCTTTGAATACCACTGATCTACACTGATGTGGATTTAACAAGTGACATCAAAAAAGGATCATAGCTTTCACTTGGTCAGTTTGTAATGGAAAGAGCAGGTGTTCCTAATATTTAGTGTACTCACTATGTAATACAGGGGTGTCAAACTCATTTTATGGTGGGCCGAGTGTCTGTGTTTTTTTTCTTCCTTTCGATTCAAATCTAGACAATCAGGTGAGGGGAGTTCCTTACTAATTACTGACGTTAATTCATCAGTCAAGTACAGGGGTTGAGCGGAAACCCGCAGACACTCGGCCCTCCGTGGAATGAGTTTGACATGATGTAATAGCTATTTCATGCCGTTATAATGTTAATCTTTTTTTTTTCATGCTAATGTACATTTAACATCATTATGCCACCCCTTTGTAAAGTATTATCCTGTCTCTTCAGTGCAGTGTACAAAGATAGACATTTCTCCTGTGAAGACTGTGATGGGACTGTCAGTGGTGGTTTTGATGCAACATCATCACAAGTAAGAAAGCTAGAACCGTTACCTTTGTGTACAGGTTCACATGCTACACTGTGTACTTTGTATCTCATCTGTAAGATACCAATTTTTTTTCCCCCACTCCCAATTCTAGATTGTTTTGTGTCAGAATAATATTCACCAGCAGTCCCACATGAACCGAGTGGTTACACATGAGCTCATCCATGCCTTTGACCACTGCCGGGCGCATGTGGATTGGTTTAACAACTTCAAGCACTTGGCCTGCTCAGAGGTGAGCAAGAGATAAACGTGCATGTTATGGGCATTGTGTTTGTGCTCAGTTTTAATTGTGTTTTAAAGGAAGTTATGTTAATTGTTTTGACTCTTATTTTTCAGATTCGAGCAGCCAATCTCAGTGGGGATTGCTCCTTCCACAATGAAGTATCCAGGTTCAACTTTGGCCTCAAGAAGCACCATCAGGTAATATCTGGAGATAATGTGAATTCACTGCAAACAAAATTACATTCTTACTTGTATGTATTTCAGTCAACTAGTATCCTTCATGGTATAGCATGACATGATTTTTCCCATCGTGTGAATTGGTATGTCTGAATTGACAACTGGTTTAGTTGAAACTGTAGTTGAATGTAATGGCAAGTATAGCACTGCCTTTTTCAGTGCTTAGCGATTAACAAGAAGTGTTTATGATGGCCAATATTCACATGAAAAACTCCCTACCTAACCCATCCACTACTACCTATCAGGAATGTGTTCGGGGACGTGCCTTGCGCTCCATCCTTGCTGTTAGGAAGGTGAGCCGAGAGGAGGCAGAGAAAGTGGTGGACGAGGTATTCGATACCTGCTTCAATGACCACGCCCCCTTTGGCCGCATCCCACATGACAAGAAGGATGCCAATTTTGCCTACAGAGATTTTGAGAACCGAGATCGGTATTACGCAAACCTTTAATGTGTTATTACATGCACAAATGAATTGTAATTTAATTTCCATGGGTGCTATTGTGAGGATCCTTTCAGAAACCTGGGCAACCTACCACTGCCCTCAGCAGAATGACTGTGTCAAAAATGGTATGAAATTACCTCCTGAAGGGAAATATTCAGAGTTCTTTCTCTCTGTCATTTAAATCAAAGGATATAATAAATTATATGTTTTTATGGCACACTTTTGTGGACTCTAATGCTATAACTAAAGAATGTGATGGAGTGGTTTCCTTTTGGACATTGATAAATGTGGCCCAAATATTTCTTTGTCATCCTTTTAGAGAGGTTCCAAATTTTGGTGTTTSTGAAGGGTATATAATGCCTGTAAAACTTATTTCAAGACTGAAAGGTGGGGACAGATTTCCAAGGGGGACTGTCCACCCCTCTACTCTGCCATGTGACTGAACTGGGAGTTCACTGTAAATAGATTTTATTGTACTGTACTGAATAAGTCAACTTGTTGAAATAAATATATGATTATTATGAATAATATGATATTGAGCCTTGATTATTATCGCATTAGCATTTATGAATTGACAAAGACGTTTCAAAAACGAATTCTACAAAGTGCTCAGTTAATACCCAAGTTACATTAAACGGACAGCATTCCTTGAAGACGGTATGAAATCTAAATAAGCATGTTTTATGTTATCAAGAAGCATGCATTAGTCCATGTTAGCATCATTCCTTTATCCATCAGATGAGCAAATCATTTCTTGAACAAGTTGGACAAGTGATGTTACTTCTCAAGACCATATAGAGTGCCTTCTGAAAGTATACACACCCTTGGACTTTTTCCAAATTATGTTGTGTTACAAATTAGGATTCAAATGTGTAAAAATATGAAAAATAAAACATTACATATGTATTTATTAACCCTTTGAGTCAATACATGTTAAAATGACCTTTGCCAAGGATGAAAGCTGTGAGTCTTTCTGGGTGAAAGATGCTGCATGTTCAATCTRCATTGGCCGTGCAGAATTTATGGTGATATGGCCTCTGCAGAATCAGGGCATTCATACTTGCGCTTCGCCGAGCAGCTCCGAGCTGTCAAGGAAGTGAGTTTGTGTTTATACAGGACCTCTTGCCCTCACCTACTGTCAACCAATCATGTCAATTTGTAAGTCGCTCTGGATAAGAGCGTCTGCTAAATGACTTAAATGTAAATGTAAATGTCAATGCGGAGCTATACGGAGCCCTCAGTATCGATTTTGCCTCCGCCAGGCTCCGCAATTGCGTCACACAAGCCATACTGCGCCTCCGACCACATCTTTGGATTAAGCCTAAATTGTCCCTAAATCTCAAGAGTTTTGCATACTTGGATAACACAATATTTGCACATCCTTCTTTTGAAAATTATTCAAGCTCTGTCAAGTTGGTTGTTCATCATTGCTAGACAGTCATTTTTAAGTCTTGCCATAGATTTTCAAGCCGATTTAAGTCAACACTATACTAGGGCACTTAAGAACATTCAACGTCATCTTGGTAAGCATCTCCAGTGTCTGTTGGAAAGCTGACGGAACCAGGTGTTCCTCTTGGGTTTCGCCTGTGCTTAGCTTGATTTGATTTGGATCTCTTTTAGTCTTTTAGCTTTATTCAGTTCTTTAAAAAAATTACTCCCTTGTCCTTGCAGATGGCAAGTACGCCAATAACATGATGCAGCCACCACCATGCTTGAAAATATGAAGAGTGGTAATCAGTGATGTGTTGTGTTGGATTTGCCCGAAACATAACGCTTTGTATTCAGGACATAAAGTTAATTTCTTTGCCAATATTATTGGCAGTTTTACTTTAGTGCCTTATTGCAAACAGGATGCATGTTTGGGAATATTTTTATTCTGTTCAGGCTTCCTTCTTTTCCCTCTGTCATTTAGGTTAATATTGTGGAGTAACTACAATGTGGTTGATCCATCCTCAGTTTTCTTCTATCACAGCCATTAAACTCCGTAAATGTTTTAAAGTCACCATTGGCCTCATGTTGAAATCCCTGAGCGGTTTCCTTCCTCTCCGGCAACATAACAAAGGGGTTGAATACTTATAGACTCAAGACATTTCAGCTTTACATTTTTTATTAATTTGTAAAAAATGTCTAAAAACATTATTCCTCTTTGACATTATGGGGTATTGTTTGTAGGCCAGCGACAACAAAATCTAAATTTCATAAATGTTTTGTTCGGGCTGTAACACAACTAAATTTGGAAAAGGGGGTGTGAATACTTCCCGAAGGCACTGTAGAGACAATTCTCTTAAGATGAAGGAGGACGATTATTTTTTCATGAACCTTGCCTTATTTCTATTACAGCATATTGGATGACTCTCATTCATATTCCATTCACCCAGTTCAATGTAACAGCGATAGGTTTAGGCAACTACATGATACTCAAATATTCCCTATACCCATCGTGAGGTTGCTACAACTTAGCCTATGAATTAMAGTTTACAATGTAGGTGCACACAGGCCGAGAGACACATTTGAGGTGACAGACAGTGACATTCAATACAGCATTGTACACTCTTGCCTGCATCTAGCTGAGTTTCTATTGGACAAATTCAGGAATGTTTATCCTCGTTTTATTCCGTTTGCGTCCGTTTCAGAAATGTTTTTCAACAGAATCGGCGGAAAGAATACACCCCTGATCATGCGTAAACAGAGTACACTCTCATAACAGCCACGTATTCCTTCTCTTTCCTTCATTTGTGGACTTCAAACAGCTGTATGTGACCAGGCTAAAAACKTTTCCATGCCAAACCATAAACGCTGCACACAGCCTACATCATTGTCACCATATTAGCTAAAGTAACATCATAGTCAGCATAGCTAATACAACGAATGCCTTAGTAAACCCGCTACAATTATGCAGTAACGTTACAGTGTACAGTCAGTAAGCAGTTACACCGGCGGGCCTCGTGGCAATAAATTAGTGAAAACCAAAAGCTTACCTTGACTTGGAAGAGTGCCAGTGTTGTATTGGAAAGTCATAGCCAGCTAGCTAACATAGTCTCCCTCTGTTKGAGCAGGGTGTTTTGGTAGGCTAAACTATCTAGCTGCATTTGCTAGCTAAGTAAGTGAAACTGAAAGCGAAAATAAATTACGAAATCTCTTGCTTCTCCTTCATTTAGGAAGAAATWCATTTGTTMAAAACTGTTCAAATACTGTCTTTCTCTCTGTTTCAGTCAACTACTCACCTCATTGTATACACTGCAGTGCTAGCTAGCTGTATCTTATGCTTTCAGTACTATATTAATTCTCAGATTCTTTGATTGGGTGGACAACATGTCAGTTCATGCTGCAAAAGCTTTGATAAGCTGGAGGACGTCCTCCGGAAGTTGTCATAATTACGTGTAAGTCTATGGAAAGGGGTGAGAACCATGAGCCTCCTAGGTTGTGTATTGAAGTCAATGTACCCAGACGGAACCTAGCTGTCCTCCGGCTACACCATGGTGCTACCCTACAGAGTGCTGTTGATGCTAATGTCAAATCAAAGTTTATTTGTCACGTGCACCGAATACAACAGGTGTAGTAGACCTTACAGTGAAATGCTTACTTACAGGCTCTAACCAGTAGTGCAAAAAATGTATTATGTGAACAATAGGTAAGTAAAGAAATAAAAACAACAGTAAAAAGACAGTGAAAAACAGTAACAAGGCTATATACAGTAGTGAGGCTATAAAAGTAGCGAGGCTACATACAGACACCGGTTAGTCAGGCTGATTGAGGTAGTATGTACATGTAGATATGGTTAAAGTGACTATGCATATATGATGAACAGAGAGTAGCAGTAGCGTAAAGAGCGGTTGGTGGGTGGCGGGACACAATGCAGATAGTCCGATTAGCCAATGTGCAGGAGCACTGGTTGGTCGGGCCAATTGAGGTAGTATGTACATATGTATATGAATGTATAGTTAAAGTGACTGTACATATATGATAAACAAGAGAGTAGCAGCAGCGTAAAAGAGGGGTTGGGGGGGGGGGGGGCACACGATGCAAATAGTCCGGGTAGCCATTTGATTACCTGTTCAGGAGTCTTATGGCTTCGGGGTGAAAACTGTTGAGAATACTTTTTGTCCTAGACTTGGCACTCCGGTACAGCTTGCCATGCGGTAGTAGAGAGAACAGTCTATGACTGGGGTGGCTGGGGTCTTTGACAGTTTTTAGGACCTTCCTCTGACACCGCCTGGTGTAGAAGTCCTGGATGGCTTGCAGCTTAGCCCCAGTGATGTACTGGGCCGTACGCACTACCCTCTGTAGTGCCTTGCGGTCGGAGGACGAGCAATAGCCGTACCAGGCAGTGATGCAACCAGTCAGGATGCTCTCGATGTTGCAGCTGTAGAACCTTTTGAGGATCTCAGGACCCATGCCAAATCTTTTTAGTTTCCTGAGGGGGAATAGGCTTTGTCGTGCCCTCTTCACGACTGTCTTGGTGTGTTTGGAMCATTCTAGTTTGTTGGTGATGTGGACACCAAGGAACTTGAAGCTCTCAACCTGCTCCACTACAGCCCCATCGATGATAATGGGGGCGTACTCGGTCCTCCTTTTCCTGTAGTCCACAATCATCTCCTTAGTCTTGGTTACGTTGAGGGATAGGTTGTTATTCTGGCACCACCCGGCCTGGTCTCTGACCTCCTCCCTATAGGCTGTCTCGTCGTTGTCGGTGATCAGGCCTACCACTGTTGTGTCGTCTGCAAACTTAATGATGGTGTTGGAGTTGTGTCTGGCCATGCAATCGTGGGTGAACAGGGAGTACAGGASGGGACTGAGCACGCACCCCTGGGGGGCTCCAGTGTTGAGGATCAGCGTGGCAGATGTGTTGCTACCTACCCTCACCAGCTGGGGGCGGCCCGTCAGGAAGTCCAGGATCCAGTTACAGAGGGAGGTGTTTAGTCCCAGGACCCTTAGCTTAGTGATGAGCTTTGAGTGTACTATGGTGTTGAACGCTGAGCTGTAGTCAATGAATAGCATTCTCACATAAGTGTTCCTTTTGTCCAGGTGGGAAAGGGCAGTGTGGAGTGCAATAGAGATTGCATCATTTGTGGATCTGTTTGGGCGGTATGCAAATTGGAGTGGGTCTAGGGTTTCTGGGAATAATGGTGTTGATGTGAGCCATTACCAGCCTTTCAAAGCACTTCATGGCTACGGACGTGAGTGCTACGGGTCTGTAGTCATTTAGGCAGGTTGCCTTTGTGTTCTTGGGCACAGGGACCATGGTGGTCTGCTTGAAACATGTTGGTATTACAGACTCAATCAGGGACATGTTGAACATGTCAGTGAAGACACCTGCCAGTTGGTCAGCACATGCCCGGAGCACACGTCCTGGTAATCCGTCTGGCCCCGCAGCTTTGTGTATGTTGACCTGTTTAAAGGTCTTACTCACTTCGGCTACGGAGAGTGTGATCACACAGTCRTCTGGAACAGTTGATGCTCTCATGCATGCCTCAGTGTTRCTTGCCTCGAAGCGAGCATAGAAGTGATTTAGCTCGTCTGGTAGGCTCTTGACACTGGGCAGTTCGCGGCTGTGCTTCCCTTTGTAGTCTGTAATAGTTTGCAAGCCCTGCCAGATAAGATGAGCGTCGGAGCTGGTGTAGTATGATTCAATCTTAGCCCTGTATTGACACTTTGCCTGTTTGATGGTTCGTCGCAGGGCATAGCAGGATTTCTTGTAGGCTTCTGGGTTAGAGTCTCTCACCTTGAAAGCGGCAGCTCTGCCCTTTAGCTCAGTGTGAATGTTGCCTGTAATCCATGGCTTCTGGTTGGGGTATGTACGTACAGTCACTGTGAGGACGACGTCCTCGATGCACTTATTGATAAGGCCAGTGACTGATGTGGTGTACTCCTCAATGCCATCGGAAGAATCCCGGAACATGTTCCAGTCTGTGATAGCAAAACAGTCCTGTAGTTTAGCATCTGCTTCATCTGACCACTTTTTTATAGGCCGAGTCACTGGTGCTTTGTACACGTGTGTGGAGTACAGGTGATCTATAATTTTTCCCCCTCTGGTTGCACATTTAACATGTTGATAGAAATTTGGTAGAACTGATTTAAGTTTCCCTGCATTAAAGTCTCCGG
Source organism: Salvelinus sp. IW2-2015 (assembly GCF_002910315.2). Taxonomy (NCBI): domain Eukaryota; kingdom Metazoa; phylum Chordata; class Actinopteri; order Salmoniformes; family Salmonidae; genus Salvelinus; species Salvelinus sp. IW2-2015. Next base: position 5,522,320 of record NC_036840.1, on the reverse strand, counting down.
GCATTAGGAGCGCCGCCTCTGGGTGAGTGGTTTCCTGTTTGCTTATTTCCTTATACAGCTGACTGAGTGYGGTCTTAGTACCAGCATCTGTCTGTGGTGGTAAATAAACAGCCACGAAAAGTATAGCTGAAAAGTAAACTCTCTTGGCAAGTAGTGTGGCTTGCAATTTATCACAATATACTCTACTTCAGGCGAGCAAAATCTAGAGACTTCCTCAGATTTTGTGCACCAGCTGTTGTTTACAAATATGCACAGACCGCCCTCCCTCATCTTACCGGAGTGTGCTGTTCTATCTTGCCAGTGCAGCGTATGTCCCGCTAGCTGAATATCCATGTCGTCATTCAGCCACGATTCCGTGAAACATAGGATATTACAGTTTTTGATGTCTCGTTGGAAGGATATTCGTGATCGTACCTCGTCTAATTTATTGTCCAATGATTGCACGTTGGCGAGTAATATTGACGGTAACGGCAGCTTTCCCACTCACCTTCTGCGGGTCCTCACGGGGCATCCCGCTCTGTGTCCCCTGTACCTGCGTTTCTTCCTCTTGCAAATAACAGGGATGTTGGCCCTGTCGGGTGCGTGGAGAATGTCGTGTGCATCTTGCTTGTTGAAGAAAAAAATCTTAGTCTAATCCGAGGTGAGTGATCGCTGTCCTGATATCCAGAAGCTCTTTTTTGCTGTAAGATACGGTTGCAGAAATATTATGTACAAAATAAGTTACAAATAACGAGTGAAAAAAACACATAATAGCACTTGGTTGGGCGCCTGTAAAACTGCTGCCATTTCTTCCGGTGCCATTTTTTCATGTAGACCTTCTTTGCAAAATAGTGTGTTTTAGTCACATTTGGTGACATGTGATTATATTTAATATAGTTTTTATCTAAAAAGGACAACTTTCTTAGATGTTTTACAATTTACATTTTTACGAAATTCACTGAGGAGGATGGTCAACCCCTTCCTCCTCTGAGGAGCCTCCACTGTTGCCCTCTGAATGTCAGTGCAGCTGAGGTCTCTCTCAGTGTGTGGGGAGAATTGTTAACAAAAAACTTATTCCACAGACAGAAGATGGCAAACACTACCTCTACACCTTATGAACTTCCTCTGTAAAATGTAATTGGGGACATTTTTATAGCACATTAGCATTTTGAGAATCCGTTATCCATCTTCTTTGGATTAATGAGGAACAGTTACGCGGGAATTAGCCTCATAATCTTCCCCCACCATTTGCTGCATATGGTGGCTTTCAGGCTATCGCAAAGAGTCCAGACATCGACATCGACATTTTAAATGTAATTTGAAATTGTGTGGTGAAAGTTACACTGTACTTGTCTTTAATGTACACTCCACCAACAGGCACCTCAGAGGGCATACATCTTACACGGGATCAAACAGCAAGAGGAGTCGATTGAATAGGACAGAGAAATGAAGTCGTTCACAAAAAATTGCACCCTCATAGGCAAGCAGGRGATTAGTGTTAACTGCATAATAACTAGTAAACAACAGCAGTTAGAGGAGATTAACCAAAGGACTATGGGAATACAACACAAGAAAATATACTGGCATTCAAATAAAACAATACAATTACTTGTAGAATTATTAACTTAACTATGTTAATTGCCATATTGAATGACACTGTGCTTTGTGACATTATTGTTTTTTTCCATACATGCACTTGAGTATGTGGATTTATGACTGTTATACTTGTTTGAATGGCTGGTGTAATTTGTACTCTTATTCAATAGGTCCTTACTTTAGGGTATTTTCCCAAATCTGCCTCATGTTAACTTTAGCAACATGATTTTGGAATTGAAAGTGACTGACTTGGTGCACACAGGACCAAGCAGTTGACTCCTGTACATATTGGGTGATTTCACACAACTCAGTTGAAGTGTAGTACACTTCACCAATGTCGAATATATAAATGCTCCGCACATCTGCATGCTCAAGTTTGATCCTTGCATTCAAGACCTATGATATATCATGAGTCATCTTATCTGTAGTACCATCATTGTCCTCAGGATGGCAGTCTTGATGTATCAAACTTCAGGCTACAGTGGTCGATTAGACTCCATAAAGAAGACTGAGAAGAAAGTGCAATCACAGTTTTAGTGATACAGATGATTTAATCCATTTCAATGAGCCCTGGTTCAGGTGAATGCCAGGCCTTTGTAGGGTAAAATAGAGCATGGTGATTAAGTTACCACTGAGAGAATGACTTATCTCATTACTCCATCCATTTAAACAGGCAGCTCCCACTGAGTTCTAATTAGAATGTTCCAGCATCATTTAAATCCCCCTTCCTTCTCTAATCTACTATAGGACAACACATTAACCCAGACCTCACTGATGAACTAATGTGTTTAATTTGAATAATTCCAGATTTGGTTGAGAGGGATAATAGAGACACTAAAAACATTCACTTGTGTTTCTGGAAGTCATCTTTAAACTTGAAAAACAGAAGGAACTATGACAAGAATCCGGTTTGTGCCAAAATTCCACAAATAGGTTCCCAGCATTTTGAAAGCATGGCTCATTAGTAATGTTGGCACCGGATTGTTCTTGACCTTTTTTGGCAGGGACAGCCCTGGGTAGATGTTTTGTGCCACGGTACAGTTTTGAAGTGGCAGGTGTGAAACCAAGCTTATTATGCCAGGACTGGAGCAGGTACTCGTTCTATTTGGATGGCTCTTCCAGTCCAGAGAGTGAGCTAAGAAGCGTGCTGAAGTGTAATACACTACATACCGGTAAGCATGAAACATGGGTAAAAACCAGCTGGAGAGAGACGAGACCAGTAGAATGTACAGTATATTGATCTTGCCAATGTTATCTGTCTTTCAAAATACCCTGGCATGTGTCCACCATTATGTTAAAGGTGTATTTTAGCCAATTATTGCCTGTTTCTCCATATCTCTTGTGTATGGTGATTACCATAAAAAWTTTAATGACAGTACATTCTCACACTTTTTAGGATGGTTTATGAAGTTTCATTTAAGCCCAAAATAAGAGTTCTGAGGAGTGATATAAAAGGTTAGGTCACTCTTTTTGCTAAGATGGTCATGCACTGCCCAATCTCCCTCGCTCTTGGGTAATGCTATAACAAAATAAAAATATTGAGTCCAYCAGTGCCTGTTCTTTAGCCTGAAGTGGACAATGACTTTCAGCTTATTGAGGACAAGGTTGCTTCTCTAAAGATGGATTCCTGAATCATTTAATGTCCTTGTAAATCACTCAATACATGAAAACATCATGATGTAATAAAASKAAACAAATATCAGCTGGTTTACTACCGCCTTTAAGGATGTTAAATTATCACTTATGTTATGAATGATAAAATTGAAATATATGTAATATGTAGGCCTACTGTAAATTAAGAAGTGCCCACMTTGTGGCATTATGGGTATTAATATGATTAGGAAACTGTTATCAGCTCACTCTGACGGAATTGAAACGGCTAGCTATCATTATAATTCACAGCACAAAGCCACCTCAGGCTAAGCATCTAACCTGACGATTAACTTGCCCAGCAGGTAACTGCTGTAAGAGGTGCTCAGCGTGGCCGTTGGAAATCAATTAATTATGTGTGTAGGGAATTTAATTAAGAAGGTGTTTATAGGTTGGCACAGACCCAATGGCCATCATCATCTTCTTTATATATATTTAAAAATGTAATGAAGGTTTGGTACAGAGTCTCGGGCTAGTTTTAACGGTGAACTGCACATATTAGCAAATCAATTACCTGGCTAAACAGTTATTATGTGAACACAGAGGTCACTAAAATTACTGAGATCAATTTATAATTTAAAACACCTATATATTCAACCTCCCCCACAGAAAAATGTGTTCATTGCCAAGCTTCTGCAATGAACGATCCAATGAAACACTGTAGGCTTATTATTCTTGCGAAATGATTTTAATGAGTGAAAAATATAATTAGGCTAGTCCCTTCTCAATTTAGTGTCCCTACTTTGGCTTGATCATTATGAAGTCATCACTGTATCTACATYACCACAGTATAATAAATGTGTAACTGTGTAACATATTCAACAACAGCTGTATTAATCTCTGCTCTCAGGCATACATAGCATGTAAGGTCAGGGAAGAATAACTGGTGGTTTAGTGATACGAAGCATCTTAACACTGCACCTCATTGTGTCTGCTAGATGACAGAGATGAGACGAATGTTCATAAATGACTCTTGGCAGATTGTTAGCATTCATGGCAGAAATGCTCGACAAGTTCTTCAGCGGTAATTAATGTCTGCTGGCATTTGAATCTTMATTTTCCACTAATGATATGCRTGGTATTAATTAAGTGWTTAGCATAACAACCATTGGACAATGTCYTGGGGGAAGAGCAGGGGGGCTGCTTTTTCTCTCTGTGAGCCATGTGCTCATTAATGAATCCTTTCAGCTAACTGCAATAACCTTAACAAACTTTCCTCCACAAACATTTTTGTCATTAATATTGGCCAATTCATTAATATTCTCTTTCCATGAATCCGGAGGCAAATTTGATGTACCTCACTCGTCCACCTTGAAGCAACACTCAAGCACATAATTGCAAAACAACACAGTTTGGCCTCGAATTACTGATGTTATTGATTAAAAATGCATTTGAATGAAAGCAAAGTTTTTCAAGCATCAATGAAGATGGAATTTTGTTTATCATTAGTGTATGTGTGCCAGGGTCAAAATTAAGAGGATGATTCAATCCATGTACGTTCAAGGCAAGGGGAAATGACTCAATGCCTATTCATATTTAACAAATGTTCAAATATAGATATCAACAGCAGGAGCAAGAATTAGGTAGTTACAGTGAGGGAAGGGGAGTGTATTTATCCATATTTACTATGTACACTAATATGCCACAAGGATCAACATTCTGAGAGGACCAGGGCTATAGAATAGTTTGACTCCTCTACAGGGAACTGAGAAAGAGATAATCGGCATTTGCTCCCCTCTGCTGTGCACAACAGGACTGTCCCAGAGCTCCACTGAGGAGGCATGGCACCCCAGTAACCACCACAGCCCACGGCTCTGCTTTTTCTCGCTGCTCTGAGAGGGAGGGATCCTCCTGATACTGGGAGGCAATTAGCTCGAAGTTTGTGCAGCAGAGCCTTTGCATAAACTTGACTTTGAAACAGTGAAGAAAACTTTCTCCCTGATCCCACTGTGTAGTGTCTGTGAGTAAGATGCAAGACAAGAAAGTCACTATGACCATGGCTTTGATAGCCTGAGGTCAGAGCTTACTCTAGTGTCTATGATGTCAAATGTCCTGAAACATACTGTCAATATGAAGGCCAAACCTACCATCAAACTTGATATAACATAACAGTATGGTGGTGTTAAACGCTCCCTGACGTTGAGCTCTTTGTCAGTCTCTGCTCCAAGGACACAGAGGAGAATCACTCCATTCTCCTAGCTATCGCCCCATTTGCAAGGCAGCGGTCGGCCTTCTCTGCGCCACAGAGTGGCCAGGGGAGTTACACGTCATTGAAGGGAGGAGCAGGACTAGGATTGCCTTGAGGTGGTGGGCAGATCTCTCGTGAGCCAATTTAGAGTGACCTTGAGTTGTCCCCTGCGTTTGGAAGTCCTGATAAGTGTCCCCTCAATCTGGGGGCTTTGTCACACCCCTGTGCGTGTGGTCCTGCAGCGATGAGAAGGAAGTGAACCCGAACAACTCTGACCGTCAGGGATTTACCTTGACTTCACTGAAACGCAGAGCCAGAGACACAGATAAGAACAGATCTGATGCCTTTCCCTGAAAATGTTCAGTACTTTGTTGAGGGAAAATGGATTGTAGAACACGTACTGCCTAGCACACAGTTACAGTAGGAATTCGTTTTATTTTGATGAAAGGTCAAACATTTGATCAACTTAGGATCAGAAGTGTACTGTGTGTTTACATTCATTAGCTACTACTAAGGTGATTAGAGAGACTCCAAGAAGTGGTGGATGAAAAACCCTCAGAATTATCTTTGAGTAATCCATAGAATGGAACTCTCCTGTCTACGTCAATTTGATTGATTTTTGAAAAGGCGTTTCACAGTATAGACCGAGAGATGCTTTGGAAACTTATGGCACACTATGGAATCCCACCCAAATTCAGGATATCATTAAGCACACCTATCAAGGAACGCAGTGTCAAGTCCWTCATGAGGGAAGTCCATCAGAAAAGTTCCAAGTTCTTGCCGGGGTCCGGCAGGGCTGCCTGCTCTGTTCCTTCCTCTTCCACTTTTGTGTCGACTGGATCTTGAAACAAACAACCAACAATAACCGAACCCGTATTCAGAGGAGCCTGAACGAGCAGCTAGAGGATCTCTGCTGATGATTTGGCACTATTAGCACACACTCACCAGCAGATACAGCACGACTCCCATACTGTAGAAACAATAGCAGCTATGCTTGGACTTAAGATCAACCCCCCGAAAATGAAAGTCGTGAGGATCAACAATAAAGACAATGCACCAATAACCATGGAAACAACCACCTAGAGGAAGTACTGTAGTCAGATTCTCCTACCTAGGTAGTGTGATAACTGTGGATGGAGGAAGATGTGAAATAAATAATTGGTAAAGCAAGAATAGCATTCAACACTCTACATTAAAAAAWATATATATTTAACCTTTATTTAACTAGGCAAGTCAGTTAAGACCAAATTATTATATAATAACCATTAGAAGAACAACTCAAGAGGAGGGTGAAGTTGGACAGGTCACACACTCTGAAGAAACAATAATTAAATCACAAAACAGGCCCTAACATGGAACCCACAAGGCAAACGCATAAGAGGAAGACCTAGAATGGCCCGGAGACAAAGCACGGAGCAGGAGATGAAGGCTGAGGGTCTGACATGGCAACGCCTGGAGCGGAAGGCAAAAGACAGAAAGGGATGGAGGCGATTCATCGATGGCCTACAGTATGTTCCGTAAGGAACACAAAGGACTAAGTAAGGAGATCATAAAAAACACACAAAAACAATCACAACTCTCTCTCCCATCCAACCAAACCAAACAACCATCCAATGTTTTGATCCAAMGTCAAAGCAGAAAGACTTCTCACCCACATGAACTCCTCATCAACTTCTTTAGGGTGCCCCGGTCAAACGAGTCTCTAATTGCACTTTGCATGTTCGTTAACCTGCGCTGGCCCACAATCCACAGGGGGTTCATTATCCGGGAGGATGGCCCTCCACGGTACGTCTCTGACCCAGTCTTTGACCTGGCCCACGTCGACGTTGCATCTCACTCTCATTAGTAACAGCTAGGCGAGCGAGGCAGCCGAGCCACGAGCCCAGTGCTACAATACAATCCACTGTTATTGATCAGCCTTTGTATTATGCTGTGGTCGCCCCGAGGCAATGAGCAATTAAAAAGCAAAAGCTGTGAAACCATACACACTTAGCGTGACATAATGAATGCATGCTAATTATTTCATTTGAGAGTAGGAAAGAAACTCTGTGCACTCTCAGACAGTGGTGTTAAGGAGAGAGTGAAAACAAATAAAGTACAGATGTAGGATCTTAATTTGATCACTCTTTTGTTGCTGAGAATCTTCCTGTGCTGCAGAAAATACAGATGAGCTTTGTGATATACATTTAAAAAAATGAGGTACAGTTCATATACTGAAATCAGTTCATTGGAATACATTTATTAGGCCCTATCTATGGATTTAACATGACTGGGCAGGGGCGCAGTCATGGGTAGGGCTGGGATGGCATAGGTCCACCCACTTGGGAGCCAGGCCTACCCACTGGGGAGCCAGGCACAGCCAATCAGAATTCGTTTTTCTCCACTAAGGGGCTTTATTACAGATTGAAATACTCCTCAGTTTCATCAGCTGTCCTGGTGGCTGGTCTCTGACTATTCCGCAGGGAAACAGGCTGGATGTGGAGGTCATGGACTGGTGTGGTTACACGTGGTCTGTGGTTGTGAGGCCGGTTGGACGTACTGCCAAATTCTCTAAAATTATGTTGGAGGTGGCTTATGGTAGAGAAATGAACATTCAATTATCTGGCAACACCTCTGGTGGTCATTCCTGCAGTCAGCATGCCAAATGCCACTTCCTCAAAACTTGAGACATCTGTGGCATTGTGTTGTGTGAAACAACTGCACATTTTAGAGTGTCCTTTTATTATCCCCAGCACAAGGTGCACCTGTGTAATGATCATGCTGTTTTATCAGCTTCTTGATACGTCACACCTGTCAGGTGGATGGATTATCTTGGCAGAGGAGAAATACTCACCAACAGGGATGTAAACAAATTTGTGCACATTTCTGGGATCTTTTATTTCAGTTCATGAAACATGGGACTAACACTTTACATGTTGCGTTTATATTTTTATTCAGTATATATTAACAGTATTGCACTTTTCATGTAGCTTACTTTTGTCCAGCTCACCACTGATCAAGCAACATTAAGGACTAAACAGTCAAATCCTGGCGCTGCAGGATTATTTTTCTACAACAATACTGGTCAAATTAAGATCCTATATACGTATGTAATCATCATAGCATGTCTTGAAGTGAATCAAATATTTTCAGTGTAAACGATAACCATGTTATGATAAGATCAGACAGACATTCTCAAACCATAGATGAGATGAGATTMATTTTGTCTTGAAAAAGGTTCTGGCAGTAATTTTCTCAAAGTCAATAAATGTTACTATGGYGACACTTTACCTGCAGTGGTAAAGCGTCCTCACATCTTGTCCTCAAAGCAGCACAACCTTTCACTGTAAGGACCGACGCTGGAGTAGAGAAACAAGTACTGGGAGTCAACATTTAATAAGGAACAGACACGGAACAGCGTCAGCACACGGGCAACACAATGACATACGACAACTAATGCTGTAGCGGGGAACAGAGCGGGGGAACAGTTAGATATAGGGAAGGTAATGACAGAGGTGATTGAGTCCAGGTGAGTCCAGGTGAGTCCAATAATTGCTGATGCGTGTGACGGGGGAAAGCAGGTGTGCACAATGATGGTAGCAGGAGTGCGTAATGCTGGGGAGCCTGGCGCCCTCGAGGGCCAGGGGGGAAGATTGGGAGCAGGCGTGAGAGTACCCCCTCCCCTCTAGGGGCGCCACCCATTGTCCCACTTGGGCCGGCCGGCCGAGGCACGAGCGACGAACAAGCCGGCTGGGCGTGAAATCCCAACAAACTGGCAGAGGCGTGAGACACTGGCGAGCCGGCTGAGGCATAGGAGCCTGATGATCTGGCGGAGGCGTAGCAGCCTGACGAGCCGGCTGTGCATAAAATCCTGACGATACAGYTGAGGCCTAACGTGGGATGGGCGCCTTCCGAGCCAACTGGGGCAAGAAACCTCTCGAGCCAGCTAGGGCATGACAGCCCGACTAGTTGGCTTAGGTACCCCCTGTTCCATCGGTGGCGGCCCCCGGACCCGACGTCACCACCAATCGGAAAGCCAGCACTCCCCGATGCTTTGTTTGTTGGCTTCAGCATTCTGTGAGGACCGTCCCTGGAGAAGAGAAGCAGGTACTGGGAGTCAACGTTTAATAAGGAACAGACACGGAACAGCGTCAGCACACGGGTAACACAACGGCATACGACAATTAATGCTGAAGCGGGGAACAGAGCGGGGGAACAGTTAGATATAGGGGAGGTAATGACAGAGGTGATTAAGTCCAGGTGAGTCCAATAATCGCTGATGCGTGTGACGGGGGTAGGCAGGTGTGCAATGATGTGTAATGTGTGTGTAATGATGRTGGCAGGTGTGTGTACTGATGGTGGCAGGAGTGCGTAATGTTAGGGARCCTGGCRCCCTCGAGCGCCAGGGGGGAAGAGCGGGAGCAGGCGTGACATTCACAGTGTTCATGACTGTTCTCACCTTTACCCATAGTAACTGACTTTGTTCCTTAGACAGAAAGAGAGCCTCAAAACCTCCTAAATGTCATTCCATTGTATGACCAAGTACAGTAATTATACAATCATTATGGTCAACCGTACTGTCTATCAAAGAGGTTCTGAATGGCAAAGGCCCTGAAGAATTGTGAATATTCAGAGGTGACGGAATGACATGATGACAACTATGCCAAAGAGGATACCTTTCTCTACCTGCAAATGTCTCGTTTGACTCTTCTATTTTCTAGAAAGTTCACAGAATTGACAATGGTGATTCGTGTTTATTTTCTACCAGCCAATTAGATTGGGAGAGAATTAGATGACCAGGTGCTGTTGGGAATAGTCCAATGCACAAAACACACTGCATTAATAAGTACATTCGTTTAAGAGAGTAGGGAAAGTCTTCCAGCTGTAAAATTAAAAACAGAGAGAATGGAAGCATGAGCAAGTTATGAGAGGCCTTCCCCGGATACCAAGCTAGCTAGTACTGTACCTCCTTGCATACATTCGTGCCAGAGGTTGCTGTTGGGAGGAGCTTTAGGAGGACAGGCTCATTGTACAAACTAGAATGGAATATATGGGATGGTATCAAACACATCAAACATATGGAAATCAATGTTTGACTCCGTTCCATTGATTCCATTACAGTCTTTACAATGAGCCTGCCCTCCAATAGCTCCTCCCACCATTCCCTTCTGCTTCCTGCCTACCTATTTTTTTTTAACCTTTATTTAACTAGGCAAGTCAGTTAAGAAAAAAATATTATTTACAATGACGGCCTACGACGGCCTACACCGGCCAAATCCGGACGACGCTGGGCCAATTGGATGGTATATGCCAGGATCAGTTCATGGTGATTGGCTACCTGAATGGTGGTCAGGATTCACAATCCTACCTAACTACCTACCTAACTACCTACTTGTCTTTCCGCATGTCTGCCCATCCATCTGTCCGTATGTCATAGAACTTGTATTCTAACATGGTTCACCAAGGCTGTGTTTTGYTGATAAAGGAAGGTAGGAACCATGCAGCTGACCAACCGCCACATGTTTTCTCACTTAAACTCTCATGACTTCTCTGGCTTTCATCTACACCCCTCCCTCCCATTCTCCTTGTTCCCTCGCTCCCCTACGCCCTCCGAAAGAAAAACGACTTTCTAACCACTTCTAATGGAAAATGCAGCTGTTTGCAAGTTTTCTCTGTGAGAGAGCATGGAAATGGTTTCTGAGGCACGTTCCATCAGACAAGAGCACTGTACAAGAGGATGGAGAGAGCGGGGGGGAGAGGAGAGGGTTGAAGGAATGTACATAAGGGCACAGACCTGCGGTTGGCCATGGGGTTGTGAGTCATTGACCAGAAACATGACTCTTCTCACATAGAATGGGGGAGTGTATCAACCCAAAATATTGCTGGACACAAAATAATAGGATCATGTTCAAGAGGTGTGTACATGAAGATTTCAATCAGACAATATATAACAATATAACACTCATTATCAGGATTTGTGTCAAAGTTAACACGATAGGAGTCAAGTTGCTTGAAGAAAAAGTTAATTGAGTGAAATTAATTTKAGCTAAAAAMCCTTTATTGTGGTGAAGTCAGCTGCTAGTCTGGGAATGCATGCTCCCCCCAAGCAGTACTGCCACAAAAACTGAGAGAACATTTAGTTTTTGTTCTACGTGGTGAATAACAATAGGGTTTCATGTTATTTATCCAAGGCCATACAAGTTCATAACAACACGACCACTGATCTGAAGAACTGTGAACTTGGTGGGTATGATCTGGTTATACGGCCTACAAATGAACAGTGTCACCTTCTCTGGTTATAGATACAAAAACCATTTCATGCCAGATATACAACATAGTTCCCCTCTCTTTCTTTTCTTATCTCAAAAGATAAGTTTGAACCACTTTGTGGGTGTCAGAATGATCATTGCAACCGTGGCAAAGTGATTAAACTTGGACGTGCTTCTTTGATGATTGATGCAATATGGCCCACATATGTGCTCTTGCACTCTGGTAATTACAACACTTTGAAAGCCGTGGAATTCGCCTTTTGATGTGCGTCCGTCTGCGCCGACTTTGAAGAGTCCAACTAAAGGCCATCTGGGTTTGAAAAGAAAGACGTTTGTCAGGAAACGAAAGGGAAAAAAGCCACCCGGTGACATTCATGTCTGAAAACGCAGTGCAACAAGTCGTTTGAACAGAGCCAAGAGTTCTCGGCTCTTGACTTTGGAGAGAGCTGTGACGTGTCCAGCATTTACATGACGTAGAGGACCATATGGTGGTTTTTAAGACTCATGGGTAGTTTGAGGCGGCTAGAGGGAGGTTTTCATATGGGTTATATGGAGCGTGGAGGTTTAAAGGGGTCAGCACATGGTTGGAACATGAGTAGTATGTCCATGCGGAAATGGTAGGGCCGTTTCCCTATAACCACATAAATGCGTGATGTAGTTGTAGTACACAGAAGTCTGGATGAAGCAGGATACCTAGTCAGTTGTACAACTGAATGCATTCAAATGAAATGTTTCTTCCGCGTTTAACCCAACCCCTCTGATTCAGAGAGGTGCCATGGGCTGCCTTAATCAACATCATCAGCACCCAGGGAACAGTGGGTTAACTACCTTGCTCAGGGGCAGAACAACAGATTTTTACCTTGTCAGCTTGGGGATTCGATCCGGCAATCTTTTGGTTACTGGCCCAACGCTCCTACCCACCAGGCTACAGATGAGGGATGTCACATTAAGCCAAGAGTGGATGTCTTCCCACTTGATTTTAGTAGGGAGTAGGAAGGCCATTGATCAAAAGTCTATTAGCAGTACTTTTCAGCCTTTATTGTACAAAGGAACAGCATGACCAAATGCTTTCAGAACTGAGTGGTGTTGTGGTGTCTGCTAGCTAACCGAGGGGGCATATCAAAGTCAATAGTGCTGGGCAATGGAGGGAGGTTGGAAAACAGTTTCATACACACGGGGTACATAACCTAGAATAATTTTAGGATATAACAGTAGGGGTGGAAAGGAACAAGCAATACAAGAAAAGGATCTCCTCAGGGAGATAATCAGACAATTCTGCCACCAAACTGTGCATGTTTTCTCCCCTGCTACCTCCTCCATTGTGGACATGATTAGTTTAACTCCAGCGAAGCAAGTTCCACCCACTACCATGGAAAGTAATGCTGTTTTTTTCTGTAGGGAGTAATTTGTCCACCTGCACTTCTGAACACCAGGTTTGGTATCAATTACTGGCCCCAGGAGAGAAAACATTACAGAGCCATTACAATAATGATAGTAATTCAAGCCAGGATTGATGTAGGGCTCTGCAGGCTTTCTCTCTACCTCCTTCCCTCCACCTCTCTCTCTCTCTTTCTCTCTCCCTCTTGTCTGTTCACTTTTTCTCTCCCTCCTGTCCACTTTTAATTCCTTTGTCTGTGTTTCACTTTGTCTCCTAATACTTCTAACTCACTGTGAACACACACATTGGCATCTAAAATAGCACAGGTTAGCCCCACTCAAAAGCTGACTGAGGCCTTTGACTGAAGTGAATTCATCTGAATGCAGAATTGGAATCAAGGCAGGGTATTCACACCACATATGAATACAATCTGAGAAAAGCCTTAGGGATCAAATGTTATTTTACATGTGCATTGAGTTTTCCAGCAGGGGGCACAAGGCAGCAGAGACAGAGAGCTGCTGGACAGATTCTGCCATCACCACCACCATCTTTTATAATCATCTTATTTATSTTTCAGAAAGCTAGCAGTGCCAAGACATTATCTAACACACTGATGGAGCTACCACAGTGCTTGCTGCCGCTGCTTTTCCCCCCTTCGCTGGTCTGGAAAACATTAGAAAATCTTTGTTATGAAAAGAGTGTGATGCTCACCAAAATTAACTGCACGTTTGAGCTCCTCTGCCTCAGCCTTCATGTCGTAGAGAGTCTTGAAGAAGAAGAAGAAAAAAATCTCTATTTCCATTTGGATCGTACTAAATTGATGTGGGGAGGAGTGGGTAATGTATACAAGACTTTGGCACCATACCCAGAAAGTCAACTCATKGAGAGGAGGGTTGTGTAACTTAATAAACATTTATTGTAATATTCTGCTGGGTGGGCTTGGAGATGTACATCTCAGAAGACGTCTCCAGGGGCTTAACTGTACTAGTCTATCACTTTGGGGTGAGAGAGAGCCATCACCTACAAAAAGACCCTGGCTAAGGTAGATCTATCAGTCAACGGAGAGCACCTCTGGACAAATCCACCTGATATGGAAACTCTTCATCTATCAACTGGAGTTGGTGTTATATCTTAAACAGAACCAACAGACTGCTAGCCAAATGGCACACTATTCCCTATTTAGTGCACTACTTTTGACCAGGATCCATAGCACTCTGGTCCCAGGGTCCTTGGGGCGCTTGTGAAAAGTAGTGCACTACATAGGGAATAGGGTGCCATTTGGGATGTACAGGTCTGGGCAGGGAAAGTGGGAAAGTGGGAAATCCCCCTCTCTCTGTCTCCACTGTGGGCCTTGTTGCTACTCAAGTCCAGTGCCATAATTCAGTGCTGTAACCCAAAACCAAACAATAAATATTAGACAGTTTAGTTGTTTTAAAGCAGCAGTGTTTCTACAGAAGTGCACGCCCGAACATGCTCGCTTTATGGCGATGTGGAGGCTTTTTCTTATTGTCAACCACCAGCCTCAAAACATACTGTAACCTACTATACACAACCCAAATGAGGTTTCACACACAGGCTCTTACATAACTTTATTGCAAGTTCTCCAACAGCACAGATCTATCTGCACTTTTACATATACAGTTGAAGTCGGAAGTTTACATACACTTAGGTTGGAGTCATTAAAACTCGTTTTTCAACCTCTCCACAAATTTCTTGTAAACAAACTAGAGTTTTGGCAAGYCGGTTAGGACATCTACTTTGTGCATGACACAAGTAATTTTTCCAACAATTGTTTACAGACAGATTATTTCACTTATAACTCACTGTATCACAATTCCTGTGGATCAGAAGTTTACATACACTAAGTTGACTGTGCCTTTAAACAGCTTGGAAAATTCCAGAAAATGATGTCATGGCTTTAGAAGCATCTGATAGGCTAATTGACATAATTTGAGTCAATTGGTGGTGTACCTGTGGATGTATTTCAAGGCCTACCTTCAAACTCAGTGCCGCCTTGCTTGACATCATGGGAAAATCAAAAGAAATCAGTCAAGACCTCAGAAAAACAATTGTAAACGTCCACAAGTCTGGTTCATCCTTGGGAGCAATTTCCAAACACCTGAAGGTACCACGTTCATCTGTACAAACAATAGTACACAAGTGTCAACACCATGGGACCAATCAGCCGTCATACCGCTCAGGAAGGAGACGCGTTCTGTCTCCTAGAGATGAACGTACTTTGGTGCGAAAAGTGCAAATCAATCCCAGAACAACAGCAAAGGACCTTGTGAAAATGCTGAAAGAAACAGGTACAAAAGTATCTATATCCACAGTAAAACGAGTCCTATATCAACATTACCTGAAAGGCCGATCAGCAAAGAAGAAGCCACTGCTCCAAAACCACCATAAAAAAGCCAGACTACAGTTTGCAACTGCACATGGGGACAAAGATCGGACTTTTTGGAAAAATGTCCTCTGGTCTGATGAAACAAAAATAGAACTGTTTGGTCATAATGACCATCGTTATGTTTCAAGGAAAAAGGGGGAGGCTTGCAAGCTGAAGAAGACCATCCCAACCGTGAAGCACGGGGGTGGCAGCATCATGTCGTGGGGGTGCTTTGCTGCAGGAGGGACCGGTGCACTTCACAAAATATATGGCATCATGAGGTAGGAAAATTATGTGGATATATTGAAGCAACATCTCAAGACATCAGTCAGGAAGTTAAAGCTTGGTTGCAAATGGGTCTTCCAAATGGACAATGACCCCAAGCATAACTTCCAAAGTTGTGGCAAAATGGCTTAAGCACAACAAAGTCAAGGTGTTGGAGTGGCCATCACAAAGCGCTGACCTCAATCCTATAAAAAAGTTGTGGGCAGAACTGAAAAAGTGTGTGTGAGAAAGGAGGCCTACAAACCTGACTCAGTTACACCAGCTCTGTCAGGAGGAATGGGCCAAAATTCACCCAACTTATTGTGGGAAGCTTGTGGAAGGCTACCCGAAACATTTGACCCAAGTTAAACAATTTAAAGGCAATGCTACCAAATACTAATTAAGTGTATGTAAACTTCTGACCCACTGGTAATGTGATGAAAGAAATAAAAGCTGAAATAAATAATTCTCTCTACTATTATTCTGACATTCACATTCTTCAAATAAAGTGGTGACCCTAACTGACCTAAAACAGGGAATATTTACTTGGATTTAATGTCAGGAATTGTGAAAAATGTATTTTAAATGTTTTTGGCCGTGTATGTAAACTTCCGACTTCAACTGTAAGATTTTATCAGTTCAATAGCTTTTAGGCACATGGTATATGTCAAGTGTGTACATTTTCAATGACTGCACATATCATGATTAGCCTGGAAAACACACAAGTTATGTGTTTCAAATGGCCTTTTTTGAGGGCAGCGGCGCATCAGGACTCCCCAGACAGCACCAGTAGAGCACGAGGCAAACCAATACACCATGGAGCCAAGAGTGGATTCTTTGCATGTTAAGGGATCGAACAGATCGTTTACATTAATCCCTGGCAAAACCCAGAAAAATATKAGATAATTGCCTTAACATACTAGCCAAGACTTGAGCTCAACATTTCTGCAGAGCTCCCTGATGTTCCACAGAGAAACTTGTGGAGCTGAATATCTATAATACTGTATATGGGAATATAGAAGTATTCCCTATAATGMAACATCTCTGGCACATTCAGGTAATCTCCATAGCACAGTACTGGCTAGTTATCTTCCCTACACTGTATGTAGCCATATCCCTCCCCAATGTCCTTCCTGGTCCACCTTCTGTTTGGCTGAGTCATTTGGAGTATTCTAAACAGCAGCCATTTGGTGGCTTTGGCTCTCAGTGGATTGGTGGATTGGTTACCGTGGTAAAAGACCAACCCAAACACCCCCGCTAATCTAAACCTCTTCCCCTGTTTGTTTTCTGTCATCAGATCTGGTTTCTACATAGAGCACTTTAAATCAATGAATGAGTCATTTTGGGGGGTGAGGGGTCGATGTCTGTGTGCCCTCCTCCTGCCTTCCTCCCCCCTCACCCCTCCTCTCATTCAGGTGTTGTTTGAGCTGATGACAGGGGGCTTGGCTTCACATTACAGCCCATTGGTGTTTGCTTGCTCATAGTCAACAAAAGGGCCTCTTCCATCCATTTATGGAGGAGCATCACTCACACCTTTTCAAAGTACATCCATTGACTTGTCCCATTGCAATGCGGTAGGTAGACTCCCAATGGTGGAATTGAAGATATATCATGTCATTGCTTGACAAGGACTCATCTGCACCTCAATTCCAGGACAGCATCTTCAATGTCTTTAAAGGAAAGCTCTCTTTATTTAAGAAATTAAGCAAATAAGTGAAAGACCCTTGAGGTCAGGTCTTTGCCCATTTTTGCAGGGTGTTTGGTTTGAACAGTTGTGTGTGCGTATGGTGAGGTTCTCCTGAGTTGTTGTGTCAGCGTGTTTGACCCTGGAGTGTCTGAAGTGGCGGTGCTCCAACAGGTCAAGGGTCAGATCAGTCAGGTGGTGCCTCGGTGTGGGAGTGTCACCGTCGCCTATATGATAAGACACTGTGTGACACCCCGAGTTTTGCTCCATTTTACCTGTCAGTTACTCCAAGAATGTATGACTTAATAACCCCCTCTCGACCTATCTTTGAGAAAATCTCCTATTGGCATTGATGTATGATACCATCTCAATTTCGAGCAGGTGCCTCAAATTCATCTTTAGGTTCCTTGTAATTGTAAATGATTTTTTGAAATTCTTGAATCGGATGAAATTAGCATGGCATTCACTTCAACAACGCAGACCCAGCCATGTTATTCGCTTCACTATGGATAGATTGGGGGGTATTTTACATGGAATAGCCTTGGGGTCAAGCCAATCAGGCCCTTCTCACGAGTGAATGACCCTCTCTCCATCGTCAAGCGTGCAAGGCAGATCCCCTATAGATAAGAGAATTGGCCCTCTGGCCAGTCACATTTTTAAGGGGGGGTACTAGCCACATGATCTTAGAAGTTTCATGTGGCTGGTGAAAGCACCACAAAAGGGCAATATTCGTGCATATTTTAGTTTATTCCCCAACTTTGCTGTTTTCTACAGCTTTAATATGGAACATTGTAATACTGAATATATTGTTTTAATATGAAGTTGTAATATGAAGGGAGTGGAAGAACTATCAGTRCCTAGGGGCATCTTCTATCTACAGAGAGCATGGGGCACCCTTGAATGATTGATATTTGTGCCGGTGCCCTCCAAGGTCCTTCACTAAGTGAAGTAAGCCATGAAGTGTGGGTTTGTGTCAATGACCGATAATGTCATAGTTGCCGAGGTCAAAGCATGATAGAGTGATACAGTTTGTAAGTTAACCTTATTCTTCCTTTAAATCTACAAACACCTGTCCCACTCTCCATCTTGCAATATGAGTTTCTTCACATCAAAATTTATTTTAACAAGAATTTTAACACAGAATTTCTATAATTTCACACAGCTTATTTTGAAACAGAGTTTCAAGAGGGATCAGAGAAGCCCAAACAAATTAATATCATAATGATAGCCTGCCAATTACAGTGCCCGCTGGGCACAAAGAGCATTGTTTGCTCCCCGCAGTGGCTCTTTGCATACAGTACAGTGAAAGAATGCAAAGAGGCTGGAACGTCKATCGTGTTAACAGAACGAGCGGAAACCACCTGGAGTTAAATTAAACAGGCAAGGTCACCTTTCTTTAAAAAAWATATATATCTCTCCGCTCACAAAAGATGCCCCGAAGACGTACACTTAACCAGTCTGGGTTTATCCAGGGCTGTAATTTCAGTCAGGCTAAACACAGACAACATTWAGCGCTTTATTGGCCATTTGTTAAGGGATTATTTCTGGAGTGTTTGACACCACCAATATTGTAACACTATGTTTAGATCCATTAGCTACTGTTATTTTATTGATACACTAGCTGTTCTATTCTTGTTTTTACTATGATAATGACTATCCTTTTCCAACAAAACAAAGTAACGAATCCTTATTTTGTTAATCAAGGGGAATATGCCATGGAATTAATAAAACTGTTCACTCTGACAACACAAATAAATTGACTGAAACGTACTACTTATGAAACAAGAAAGGACGCCTCGCAGTCAGCCTTCAAAGCAGCTTTAAACCAAAACMAAAACCTTAATAGGGTCTGAGGTAACCCTGGTGCAGGCGAGACTGATGGTCTCTAGTGGGTTGCTGTCACCATCACCTCCATAAATCCTGACACTTAGCCTCTCGTCGCTGTACTCCCCCATTCTTCTCTCACCCCTATCCCTCACTACACTACTCCCCCAGTCCACTACACTCAGAGCAAAATGTCACAAACCCCTATTACAAGGTCAGGAAATGGAGAATGAAAGGGGGCACACCACTATGAGTTAGTTAGACTATATTTCACCTGCAGGGTTTGTGTCAACTATAATGGGGGCATGTAACTGTACACTAAAGCACAGAAAGTTTAAACGGTGATGAATAAGACACGTCTTGGTTTAATTGATGGGGAGAACTGGAATTCAAATCCATCTAGAGTTTGAAGGTCTGAAGACAAGATGTTTTACTGTATTTTAGTCTAATTAACAGTAGATTAGTTGTGTAGACAGTACAGTGTTAGTCACTATTCTTGTATTTGTGTCTGCATAGCAATATGTCTTCTCCCCTGGGTTATAAACATAAAATCCTCTGGGACCCTGTCCTAATCCACCATTATCAGTGTGAAATGCAATGGGATGGGAGTAGTCAGTAGTGTGGCTTTGAGGCTATGGTGAGACAGCATCTTTTTCGAAGCCGTCAAGGGACTGATTCATGGCCTTGGCCGTCGCCTCAGCCATTAATGCTTTTTTTAATGGGGTGGGGGTATTAGCTAACACCATCCATGGCGGCTTAGGCAGTCTGGCTGGTTCAGCCGCCATCGTTTTGTGTGGAATTAGTCACAGTGGAGACTGCATTGGAGACAAGGGAGTTTAAGACCGTAGCCTCCATGGTGAAAATAAACCAGTGTGAGAGAAAGAGAAAGCCGGCTGTGGGCGTTGTTTCCTTCCTTTATGGTTCCTTCAGGTTTTCACCTGTGCTGACATGGCTGGGAGTTTACAATTGTCCCGAAAGTGTTACAAGCAACCTGGCAGAAATTCCAGACTTTTTTCTTCAAATAGTTTTTACGGGAAGGGTGGGGTGGGGGGCTTAGTTATTGTTGAACATTTGTCAGACAGCCAGTTGCCTAGGCAGGGCCAACTAGTGATTTATTACAACATCTGCAAGATGAA
This sequence comes from Salvelinus sp. IW2-2015, assembly GCF_002910315.2. NCBI lineage: Eukaryota > Metazoa > Chordata > Actinopteri > Salmoniformes > Salmonidae > Salvelinus > Salvelinus sp. IW2-2015. Next base: position 5,501,987 of record NC_036840.1, on the reverse strand, counting down.
AAATGCTTGTATCTGCTTTTAATCATATGAGCCCCTATGGTTCGATGGGAGAGCCAAAGGAGAGCTTTTTAGTGGCGGAGAGGGTGGGATTCACTGATGGTTAACTTAAAGAGACGTTCCGGAACTTTGGCGACTACGGAAGTATTTTTTAAACCTCCCGCTTTGGGCTCGATTTGTCAATTTGTAGTTCATACATGCATAATCTATGAGCATTATAACTGTCTTACAGTGACGATGCACCATTCAAACAAAAAATAATAATTGAGTTAATAAAGCCGCATACAAACATGGTCTCTTTTTTGCTTTCTTGAGTAAGGCAGCTCCAAAATGCAGGTGTTTCAGCCTAGCTCAGTGTTTTCTGTGGTGGTGGGGCAGCCAGAGGAAAATACGGAGCGTAGGGGTTGGTAATGTTCTATAGTTGCACCGTGATTGACTCAGTGTTCTGTCACTCATGGGGACACTACGTCACTGCAAAATCTACGGGTAGAGCTTGTAAATTCAAGCCTCTTGTGTGCTGCCGCAGACTTACATTAGAAGTGCCCATCCAAGAAGGCTCAAGGTCATTGGTCACAGATAAAATTACGTCAAATCACGTTATATCTAACTTAGCTTTGATTGGACTGAGCATGTCAACATCATACTTTCAAAATCTTAGCTAGCAAGCTAGACAAGAAGTTATCATCATGCATCAAGTCGGCAATCTACTGGCAAATCCTTTTCAATCCTTGCCATATGAAGAGAAATGATAGATAAAACGTATCGGTTCTCATCGGCCATCGGACATAAACATTACACAACAAGTTGGAAATCACAAATTCAACAATGAGTGCTAAGGCAACACTGCAGCCTCGGATTCGGTCCCAGCTTGTGTCACAGCCGGCCGTGACCGGGAGACCCATGGGACAGCGCACAATTGGCCCAGCATCGCCCGGGTTAGGGCAGAGTTTGGCCGGCCGGGATGTCCTTGTCTCCTCGTGCTCTAGCGACTCCTTGTGGCGGGCCAGTCGGTCGACTTCGGTCGTAGTTAGACAGTGTTTCCTCTGACACATTGGTGCGGCTGGCTTCCGGGTTAATTGAGCAGTGTGTCAAGAAGCAGTGCGTCTTGGCTCTCGATCTTCTGCGAGTCCAATGGGTAATTGCAGTGATGAGACAAAATCGTACCTACCAATTGGATATCACGAAAAAGGGGGTAACGCCATGAGCCAGAAAAGTTTGAACACATTGGCTGTCAATCCAGCATGACTTCTGCTGTGTTCAAAACAACTGGAAACTCAGATCTAGGAAATCTCAGACTACAGTGAGTTCAAAATACGGAAAATAATTTTGAACGGTCATCCAACTCTGAATTCCAAGTCGGGATTTCAGGCCTCTTTCTAGAGCCCACAAGAAGGACYGCTGCGCCACCTTCCTGTTTAAGTGAGCACAACAAGGTGAGTCTAAAAATGTATTGTATGCTGCTGCATAATTGATCAAATCAAATTGTATTTGTCAAATGCGCCTAATACAACAGGTGTAGACCTTACAGTGAAATACTTCCTTACAAGCCCTTAACCAACAATGCAGTTTTAGGAAATATAACTAAGAAAATATTTACTAAATAAACTAAAGTTTAAAAAAGTTACACAATAAAATAACAATAATGAGGATATATACAGGGGGTACCGGTACCGAGTTAATGTGCGGCATACAGGTTAGTCGAGGTAATTTGTACATGTAGGTAGGAGTAAAGTGACTATGCATAGATAATAAACAGCAAGTAGCAGCAGTGTAAAAACAAGGGGGGGGGGGCTCCTGTTAAGAACAGTCAAAGTCTTTGGTCAGGAGGTATCTCTCACTGGCCACTACTCCAGTGTTACCAGCCAACTCTCAAGATGCTACAGCTAGCTCCCTGCTTGTGGAAGATCTAAACATTTTATCATGCGGTTAATGACAATCAGCCAAAAAAACGAGAACGTCCTTCAGGCAAAATCAGCAGTGGGTTTGAGTTACTTGAGAAGGGTAAACTGTGACTGCATGAACAAACTTGCAAACAAAGTCAAATTTGCGTTGGTTTGGGGGTGGTACTGTTGTTTAGAAATTACATGATGCGTGGTAGAAGCGCTCATCATTTTAGTTGTCTGGAAGGGCTTGAAAGAACATCCACTGACCAGTGAATGTATGACCTCACCAYGTTCAGAAGCAGATAAAGGAGATTTTTTTTTTTAAGAGAATATTTATTAATAATTATAATTATTCATGTCATTGAATAAACATGATTTTCTCTATGCACGGTCTGAAAACTTCTCACCGACAGAGTTTGAAAGCAGAACATAGGGATGTTGAGGTAGGTAGTAAGAGTTAGACACCATTCCCCCAGCAGATTTTCTGAGCTTCACAACAAAAGAATACAATTTCAGTGAGCCGCCCGTGGCMATTTAATATCATAAACATCTGTATCCATGTCGCCACATCTGGCAACAATGAAGACAAATTAGCTACGAATTTCAGAGTGTCTGGCAATGAGATAAGGCTCTCGCATGCTAAATTCATTTTCTGGGCTCATTCACAGGGGTGGGGAGTCCAATGCTGGCCTAAGGAACTGATTCAAGATCAGTGTTCGATTGCTCCCAGTAAACTGGTGTGGGTCAATGTGTGGGGCTCAGAAGCTGATCCAGGACCAGGGGTTGGGGGGGACTCACTAACCCCTACTGTCAGTCATTGGTGGTCTGAGGAATAGTCGACTTCCTGTCTCGTTTCTCTGGAGCCGAAATCAAAGAGGGGAAATTATTCTGCAATCTGACCAGTGTTTTCTTTTTTCCCCCGGCTGGAAACGTGAAGGTTCTTGCTGGCTGCAGTCTCTGAAGGAGTTTACTGGATCTAAATAATTTCTTTTTTTT
>NC_036840.1:5489723-5498267 GCF_002910315.2 Salvelinus sp. IW2-2015 | reverse complement strand
CCAGGCTGAACGCTCAAAGCACTGAATACAATCTAACCACCACTGCGGGTGACACTCACACTGCCGAGTGAGGACGCCATTACATTGTGCCCGAGTGACGTCCACGTGAGGTCGACCGATGGTTTTATAGCACACATCTGGCCGTGTGCAGTTGCCGCAGGGCCCGCGATAGGACAGCGGGAGACTTTCCAAGTGCAGTGAGTTCGACAGCTTAGCGGACAAGAGGACAGTGACGTTTGTTCCAGTCACGCTTTGAAAGGCGAGGGCCTGAAGGAACGAAACCCAGAGGATGTGAAAGATGGCCAGAAGGGGACAGGCTTTGGGGAGTGACTGATTTGGGCCTGAAAGGAGGGGCGTTTGCAGCATGTGGCTGGATAAGGCAGGAGCAGCAGACCCCCCGACCGCTGCTCGCCTCCTTCCCAGAGACAGGAAGGCCTCAAAGAGGGAGGAGAGGAAACTGTGACTGCTGGGTGGGAGAGAGCAGGACAGACCCAGACGGTCCAGGCTGCCAACAGTTCGCCAGAGACCCTCATGTGAACTGGTTGGCCGCGGGTTGAGATGGTCTAGACAATGTCACGTGCAGTCTCTACATTTGGTGCCTTCCAGTCGAGTTGTCTCTCAGGGTACTGTGATAAGTCTAACGGACTGGCTTGAGCCAGAAGATGGAAGAAGCTAGCCCTGAGACTTCCCACACCCACAGACAAATGCCAAACGTAACGCAACACACACAACGTTCCCAGCGTAAGCACTTGTTGGATTCTATTTGGAGCAGCAGTGGGTGTGGACGCCTCATGGCAGGCGCAAGCGTCCTTGTAGGTCTGTGGTTCGCTCGGAAACACTATCAACCCCCCTTCTCTCTATTCCGGCAGGGGCATTACAGGCAATACTACCTTATACCTACCTCTTTGTCCTCCCATCTAGCAGAACAGTCAGTGTCGCTGATGCATGTACATGCCATTTAAGAGATTGGAAAAGAGTGCACAGTGAATTTTAAGTGGTACGTACAGCACATGTTTAATGTGTTTTATTATGTATAGGGGATATAGTGCAGGAGGGGTTGCTTAACTCAAAGCAAACAAATGCTGAATAACTGACAGGCCATGTTCGGGGCTTGGCGGTGGGTTGGGAGTAGGGCTTCGCGACGATAGCTCAGAAATAGACTTGAACATTTGCAGAGAGGAGTAGCGTCAAGATAATGGATGTCTACTTTTGACACTTGAATTTAACAAAATTACTGATAGGACTTGTTAAAAATGTATATACGGTATCAATATCTACGTCTTCAATTGAAAGATGTTTGCCCATTTTTCTTTCTTAAAAAAGAGAACGAGGCCTCACGTGTTATATCTCCTCATGAGTAATTTTGTTCGGGCGAGTTTGTAGCACATGCATGTATCCTTTTAGCACGTTCATGCGTTGCACACTTTTGCAGATGTCATCATTTGAAAGTGTATCACGTGGGTATTTTTTGGGTCATCTCATTTGTGAAGGAGAAAAACCAAGTGAATGTAAGTTTGTGTTGAACGCACATAGATGTCAGCTATGTGCTCGCTCGATCGTTGCTGACGTGCGTAAGCAGTCCTCGTTGCGATAATAGTGGGTTTGTGTTGCGGTAGATTTTATGTTGGCTCCGTGCTCTTTTTCCGATATCCGATGTAGAAAGTCTTTGATTGGAACGCTGTCTTGTTCTTTCCTTCGCGGTCCGGTCCCTGTGTCCAGCGGCTGCTAGGGATATCGTCGTGTGCATCATGCTGTTGCTGACAGGGCCATGGGGTTCAGAGTCCGGGATTAGAATTCCTGCTTGAGGGCACTCAGGGGCTTTCCCACAACGTCCGCGTCAGATCGAGAGGTTGAACGAGAGGAGATTACGTGGTAAGGCCTGAGACATTCAGATGTTGTCGCTTAGTTCGTGCAAGAATATTATGATTATTCAACTAAATCACTTAAGTAGATTGAGTGAATTTATAGGCACTTTAGATGTGCTTGACTATGACCCAAATCCATACTTAGAAATGCTCAGACGTACCCAATGCAAGCTTTAGGAGGAGAAGCCTGTGTCTCCCCGAGGTCGGCCGTACTCGCTTCCATCTCCCTCGTCCATGAGGGCGGGCCTCGCCGCAGTAGGTGGTGTGCCCGTGGAAGCTGCTGCCGTTGGGCATCTGCATCAGCACACTGGGGCTTCCCGTGGTCAAAGGTCCTAGAGGGTGCAACCCAGGCAGATCGGATAGTATTTCGCTCCTCTTGGCATGCTCGTCAGGCGTGCCACTGTAGGAATCGTATGCAGATGGGCGTTGTCACATAGCACCGCCTTGTACGGGGGGGGGGGGGGGGGGCTACATGTGGCCATGGGAAACTCCAGATCAGTATCACTGCATTGTTTGGATATTGTTTCATATTTAGGGAAAAATACTTCATTATGCTACAATATTAAAAATTATATATTGTTGCAGCACGCAACCTGTGAAAGCCCTCTGATGGGTTCTCCGGTGTACATGTTGCCTCTCCTGAGGAGAGAGCTGATGGGTCCTTGGTAATGGCAGAGCAGGGGATCTATGGCCGCCTCCATGTCCGCTTCACTTCCTGTGTCCAGCTGACACAGACCTGTACGAGTCACATGACACATTAGTAACGCATTGATACTTGCCTCAAATTACTTACACTATTCCAATATGTATTCAGGTGAAACAATACACATAGAAAAATGCTCAGAATACAGTTGACTGATGCATATATTCATAACATAAAAAGTCTCCATGCATTTCCAATGAAAGAGCTCCTCTTCTACCATTCATGTCTTTAGGCTGCATGTAGAATCCACTCATGGAGGAAGCCATGAATTGGTGGTTGCCACTGCCACTCTCTGAGGGGATATAGCCATCTTGTCTGTCGGCCAGCGTGCCCTGAGAGGACAGGTAGCTGGGGATGTCTGCAGGCAGGTTGGTCTCATCTGCAGGGAAAACACCAGAGGGAAAAGTCTCAAAAATGTTTTCATAGAGAAATACAATAATTATAATAATCTGTTCACGGCAATGGTCTGTCACTGATTCATTTTAAAGCATTCGTAAAAGGTGTTGTTTTAACAACATGCCAGCCAAAGTATGTGGAGCTGGAGCCCAAAACTCAAGCTCCCCCAAAAATGTTATTTTCTGTTTGAAGGAGGAGGCAACATGGGTATGCAAGTACTGAACTCCTCAAAACCAATCCCGTAATGACAAAATAAAATGGCACCCTCTCATCACCTGTGTTGGTGACGCTGCAGTCCTCGTTGCGCCGACGCGTATGGTAGATGATGACCACCCAGACCAGCGAGGTGCCCACCACGCAGCACACCACYGCGATGATGACGATGCCCACCGTKGTCCAGCCATCCTCGTCCGAGCCTACACCTCCCGAGGCGCCCACCCCCACGTCACAGTTAGGGTTGGGCAGTACGGCTAGGCGCACGTTGCCCCGCTGGGTGCCCAGCGTGTTGGACATCTCGCAYGTGTACTTCCCGGCRTCSCCCTCCGCTGCGTCCACGATTATGAGCAGYTGGTTGCCGGCGGCGAARAAGTGRCGCTCTGTGACCACAAGGGGGCTGTCGTCTTTGGTCCAGTTGAGCCTGGGGGAAGGGCTGCCGCCGGCGATGCACTGGAGGACCGCAGTCTCCCCTTTGGCCACGGTGCGGTCCATGAGAGGGCGCAGGAAGGAGGGCGTTTCTGGAGGAGAATGGGGTAAGGGGGAGTGTTAGCTGCCTTACAGTCTCAAAACGCCTGATTTATATGTCGATTTGTGGGGGAAAACACTCATGGAATACCATAAAATAAAACTGATCTGTGTCAAAATGAAGCGGCGCCCACATATAAATGCAAAGATCTTTGACAGCTGGTGAAAATAGAAAGAATAATTCCCACCTAGCACAGTTAGCGTAGCGTTAGCTGATATGGCTCCGGCGGTGTTCTGGGCGGTGCAGCTGTACAACCCGATGTCCTCTGTCTTCACATCCACGATGAAGAACACATCGTCCTCAGGCATCACGTGCATACGGCGCTCCCGGGCAGCGGGGAAGTCCGTGCCTCCGTCTTTCTGCCAGGCGATCTGCGGAGACGGGTGACCCACGGCGGCACACTCCAGTCTGGCCGTGGCACCGGCCCGGATACTCAGGTCCATGGGCATCTTGGTGAAGGACGGAAGCACTGGAGGGACAAAAGGGATGGACATTTTATTTGACATCTAACGGCAGCACCACTTCAAGAGTTAAAGTTACAAGGTTTTGCAATGTCAGTCATAATGAGATTCCTTATATGTTCGTAGGGCACTCCAAGTTGATATTTGCAGTGTACTTGTGCACTGGTTCGTCATAGTTTATCACGCTGAGAGTTATACTAAGAAAGACAAAACTCTTGAAATAACCAGTGAAATCAATACCAGTAGGTTATTTAACTTACTGTTGACAGTGAGCTTGGCCTTGGTGGAGTAGGAGGAACCAAAGTGGTTTGAGATGACACACTGGTACTTCCCCTCGCTGGTGAACTCTACACTGCGTAGCTGCAGTGTGGTGGTGTACTCTGTAACCTCTGTTTCACGGCCCTGGCCTCCCCCTTGGGCTCTGAGGTGTGCCTGGTTGTGGATTTCAGCGTCATTCAGGACCTCATTGTCCTTCTTCCAGGCAAAGGTCATGGGTGAGTCGCTGGAGCTRGCCGCCGAGCACACGAAGGTGACGTTGGTGCTTTTGATGGCCGACTGGGTCTCAGGTTGCACCGTGATCTGAGGTTTGGGGAAGTCGTCTGGTTGGAAGACAAGAGGGGAAAAACATTAGTTTCCATTTGATGTGAATGGGGCTAACTCAAACTGACATTCTTTTTGGGGCTAACCAGTTTTTGTTTAAACCGTGATGGTCGACAAACAGCTTAAATATGGAAATTATACTATTTTATCCGCCAAGATTCAAACTACCTGACTGGAGAAATGTTGGAAGCTCAGAAGGCAAAGCACCTCAGCTCTAATAGTAGTCATTACTTAAAGAAACTGATCCCAGAAATTCCTCAACAAATATTTATTTTCTCCCTGCTCTCTCTGACTCCACCCGGCCAAGCTGTTAACTCACTGAGTTTCCACATGGTTCCATTACTACGCTGGCTCCATCAGAGTGTCCATGAGTTGAAGGAAAAGATGGAACAATCTGGGTCAGTTCATAAAATGGAAAACCTGTCACGGCTAAATGGTTGTTTTTAACAAGGGCTACATTAAGAGGCTTTGTGTGTGTGTGTGTGTGTGTGTGTGTGTGTGTGTGTGTGTGTGTGTGTGTCAGTCACACTCACCACACACAAAGTCCTCCTGTCTGACGGTGAAAACGCTCTTGCCCTTCAGCATCAGGGGATGGGCACAGCTGGCGTTCACGTAGGGCAGGAAGGCCTGCTCCGCCACCCACAGAGGAAACCACTTGAGCTGGCAGTCACAAAGCCTGGCATGTGTTTCACAGTGCCTGGGGGGCGGGGAGGTGGGGGGGGTTGGCCTGGGGGGCCTCAGGGGGGGGATGGGGGGGGTACTGCAATTAGAGCCAGGGTCACAAGAGAGACCAGCACAAACCTGATCCATAATACGTTGAGCAATTATAGTCGTTATCCATTTTAGATAATCACTTTTATCAGTATAGGTGCTTTTGAAGTAATTGTCTATGAAAATTCTCTTCCTTTCCTCCGATTAGTTCCAGAACAGTGACTCTGGTCTATTGCATTGCGATATAATTACATGTGACTATGACCCAGAGATACTACAGTTCCTCAGCTTTTATCAGTGTACATACGCTTTCCTCAGGACTACATTGATCGCATGTGTTACTCAAATCTCTGAGAGGAGGGGGAGGGGGGAAGAGGAAGAACGATGTAGAACTATGGGAATGCACACACAAAGATTGGCAAACTTTCCCTCCGTCTAGGCCTATCTGTAGGAAGACTGCTAAACTCAATTAATCAGCGAGAAGAGGGGAAGAAAAGGTCTTGAGAACAATAGAAATCTGCGGCAGCACCGTGCTTTGTTAATCAAGGGGCCGACTTCGGCTCCTTGAGCTCAGACACGACTGGGGAAAAAAGTTATTTAATCAAAATGCAGCTGTTTCACAGATAGAATAACACGCACAGATGTGCACATCACACACTTGTTACACAGAAAGCTGCACAACATGAGCATGAACACACAGGCGCCCAACACACTTCTCTCGCCATGCCTAAGCAGTTAGTGATCAATAGTCTCTCACATATGGAGGTGGTGGATACCGACAGCTCTGTTTTTCATCAAAGTATGGACGAAGCAGAGACAATAAGGTTGTGTTGGTTCTCACTAACAGGGTTGTTTTCTTCATGTTATTATGATATTTCCTATTTAGTTACAGCTTAGGACAGTTGAGACAGACGATTGATGTATTGATTTGAAGGTCAACTCACAGTGCTCCGATGTGTCCAGGCCAGAAAGTTCTTGGTCACGAGCGGATTGTATTTTCTGAAGGAACCTGAGAAAGTATATTGAGTTTTCTTCAAATACAGATCATTTATTTTATGATAGAAGCGAAAACTTCCAGTTAAAATTCCGTTTCCCATGGTCCATTTTATGTTTCTAATCTATTTCTGAAACCAACAGGTTAGAAGACACGCCATTGGTAAAGTCAAGCTTACTCACAGTTTCCTCAGTTGTCCCGAGCAGAAATGGTCCATTCTGTCTTCCATGGTCCAGGAGATTTCGTTGTTCGGCAGATCTCTATTTCCAGAGAAACAAAAACAAACACATATGTAAAAATCCAACCAGAAAACAACTGCACTTTTATAGTCTTCACAACCTTGTGCGGCTTTGCGTTTCGTCTGAAGACGAGAAAGAAGTCAAAGGCTTTACCTTTGTATTCAAGTGTCCCATCACTGGAGGATTTTCTCGTTAACTTTGTTTTTTTAAACATTTTTGCGATGTTTCTCCGTGTCTCGGCATATAATGCTTAATTTGCAACGCAACGTGTTTAACAAGGAGGAACTCAAACCCACGCTCGGTTGACTAAATTGTGTGGAAATTATACGTTTTTTAGTAATGGATTTTAATGGCTGGGGAATTATTATATATTTTTTTTTATATCAAAGGTTTTAAAATCAGATATCTTCAAACTAACTGAATGTCATGTGCACACAGCAGTACCTCATGTCTGTTAGAGATTTGCTGGACGTCTTCGCCTCTTCCCCCGCTCCGTCTCTCTCACAGTCTTTTAATACTTTCAAACAGCTAGTTTCCTCCTCTGCATGCCTGGTTACAATGTTGTGGGTTGAGGCGAGCGGGGGGGGGTGGGGGGGTAGAGCAGTGGGTTGTGGAGAGGGGCTGGGGGGTAAAGCCCTCTAAGCCACCCCAACTCCCCGTCCACCTACCTACACACCTGCCCTCTGCTGACCTTTCACGCACAGTTAACATTTGGTTCCATTTAAGAGAGGGACAAGGGGCAATGTTATGGAGCCGGTCTGGAGATGGGGGGATGGAGCGGTGGACTCAGTCTCACTCTGCTGGCTTGTTGAGGTTTTTATGTGTGGGGGGAAACCACAGGCAGTACGTTCAGCTATTTCACATACCGAAAACAAACAAGGCAGAATATTTCCACTCACGCCTCGATGAGTGTGTAGAGGGACAGGGAGCGAAATCCAACAAGCAGGCAGCATCTGAGAAGTTAGCTAGCTGCTAATGTACTCTCATAGATGTGAGATAGAGCTTCTCTTATAGAACACAAAACAATGATAAAGTGTAGGCTGATGAGGCCTCCCGAGTGGAGTAGCAGTCTAAGGCGAGGTGTCACTACAGACCCGGGTTCGATCCCAGGCTGTGTCGCAACCCGGCCGCGAACGGGAGACCCATGAGGCAGCGCACAATTGGCCCAGCGACGTGAAGGTTTGGCCGGCCAGGATGTCCTTGTCCCATTGTGCTCTAGCGCCTCCTTGTGGCGTGCCGGGCGCATGCATGCTGCTTTCGGTCGCCAGCTGTACGGTGTTTCCTCCAACACATTGGTGCGGCTGGCTTAAGCGAGCAGTGTGTCAAGAAGCAGTGTAGCTTGGCGGAGTCATGTTTCGGAGGATGCATGGCTCTCGACCTTCACCTCTCCCGAGTCCGTACGGGAGTTGCAGCAATGGGACAAGACTGTAACTACCAAAAGGGGTGAAATATATATAAGTGTAGACTGATGACTGTTATAACCATGTCACTGACGAGTTTAAATCAAGTTCATCCCTAAACTCTCATGAGCCTTGAGGCTTCTCAAACAACTTCAGGGGAAACTAAGAACCAGGATTAGTGATATTAACCATGGCAGACCAGCTGGCTGGTGTGTTTACGGACATATTCAATCAATCCTTATCCCAGTCTGCTGTTCCCACATGCTTCAAGAGGGCCACCATTGTTCCTGTTCCCAAGAAAGCTAAGGTAACTGAGCTAAATGACTACCGCCCCGTAGCACTCACTTCCGTCATCATGAAGTGCTTTGAGAGACTAGTCAAGGACCATATCACCTCCACCCTACCTGACACCCTAGACCCACTCCAATTTGCT
>NC_036840.1:5484663-5488323 GCF_002910315.2 Salvelinus sp. IW2-2015 | reverse complement strand
ATGCCGTTCTGTACCATCACTCATTCATATATCTTTATGTACATATTCTTTATCCCTTTACACTTGTGTGTATAAGGTAGTAGTTGTGGAATTGTTAGGTAAGATTACTCGTTGGTTATTACTGCATTGTCGGAACTAGAAGCACAAGCATTTCGCTACACTCGCATCTGCTAACCATGTGTATGTGACAAATAAAATTTGATTTTATTTTATTTGGCTAATACACTCACTGCCAGTGGGACGTTGAAAATGATTATTTAATGCTTCGGCACCATTATACAAGTAATTCACTGAAATTGAGTTTAGTCGTCCTTATTCAAACTTACAGCATCTGTAGGTGGGAGAGTCCTCGGAAGGCTCCGTCTGCGATGAAGCTCACACGGTTGTTCCCGATGTGGAGTTCGTCAAGCAGGCTGAGGCCCACAAAGCTGGACTCCTCCAGTCTTGTCAAGTGGTTGGACGAGATGTCCCTGTCGGGTGGAGAGAGAAGGAGCATCAGCATCACACTGTTCATAGACCCAGGGCAAATGGAAAGGGTGTAGAAATAAACAGTTGAGGTAGAGGATAAACTGGCCTCAGATCACTAGGAACGTGCACCAAATCTAGCCAAATAAGTCTGTGAATTACCAATAAGTACTTTGTAATAAGCATTAATAACCACTACTAAAACCTATTATATAATTATTATCAAGGCATATCCAGTAAAAAAACTTTTGGTTATAGACTATTTTAAACTACGTTTTGAAAGTTAGATTGTACCTTGCACCGCTGGTCTACTTTGTTTAACCGTATGCAGACAGTATAAAAAGTATTAACTTTGTACTAGAAATCCTCAAACGCAAGCATCAGACGAAAAAACGAACAAACCAGGAAGAAGACTATTTACCAAAGAGTGGGCGAAAAAAGATCAGTCAACTGCCAATTTGGTTAACTCTCAGGTTCACTTGATAAGAGAAATGGGAAAAAAACAACTCCCCTTTCAGAAACCAACAAAACATTGCGGACTTAGTAATTGGCCAGTGCCATAAACAACATCAACAACAAAGGAAACAATATGTCGCTGCAGACACTCTGGTTGTGAAATCCCCCCCTCCTCTCCCCCCTTTCTCCCCTATAGACGTGGCGAGGCATTAAAGGAAGGGGGCTATAGTGGCGGGGGTGAAGTGGGGGAGTAATACTTTGTCAGGAGCCCTGCATTGGTGTTGGCACTGAGCACTAGGGGTGGAGGAAGAGAGGGTGTGTGTGTGGGTTGGGGGGGGGTGGAGAGTTGGAGACTGCGAGGAAGGTGGGGGAGAGCAAAGGAGAGAGCGAAAGAGAGAGGTGTTTGGAGTTCACAGTGTGAGTAGGAGAGAAAGCGAGAGGGAAAAAGAGAGGGAGGGAGAAGAAGAAGAAAAAAGGGTCACTCACAGCTCGCTGAGTTTCTGGCAGAACTCCCAGGCGTCGGGCCGGATCCGGCTGATGGCGTTGTGGCCCAGGTGGAGCTGCTGCAGAGTCAGCAGGCCGTACAGCCAGCCCTTACTCACCTCCGTCAGGTTGTTGTAGTCCAGCTGCCTGCAGGGACACACAGAGACATACAAACAGAGGTCAGTCATCAACATATAGACATATAGGCACACACAGACAGACAGAGATGAAGACGTATGTTAGCCTGGATTGATACCACACTGTATAGGCTATAGTCAACTATCGTTGTCTAGACTTATGGCTACAAATATGTATCCAAAGATAGTATGCAGACACTTGCACCCAGACATATGCTGTTAAATCCACCAATGTACACTAGTAAAAAATAAAAAATGTCTTGTCACAGAGGACAGTTACTTACAGGACCTCCATGTTACTGAGGCCCCAGAAGGCTCCATCCATCAGGCGGCTGATACCGTTCCTCTGGATCTTCAGCGAGCGCAGCGCGTGCAGACCRTGGAACGTCAGGCCTTCCACCCTGCGCACCCGATTCCTGTTCAGCTCCCTGCAGGTTGGACCACAACCAGACCGTAAGAGAACCGCAGCATCATATATGCAGGGAAGGATTAAGAGTTCACTCAACTCAAGAAGTGAGTTGAAAACGGAATCTAATTAATCTGAAACGGAATCTAATTCATCCAAGAGAAGCCAAGAAGATGTCAATGACTGTTGGAAGAGTGGTCAAAGAGTGGTTGAAGATGTCAACACACTGTCAATGAGTGCAGTAACAATGCGTTTTCAGGAAGTTCACAGAGCAGTCAGAGAAACATCAAAGAGTAGTGAAAAGTCGTGGACTGTTACACAACCGTTCAAAGAGCAGTCATAGTATAGTTTGTGGTCAACCCCAACAGCGCTCAAAGTGCAATTGTCACTTACAGGTGCTGGAGGTTGGGGAGCTGGAAGATCTTGGCAGGGATGGTTGAGAGGCGGTTGCGGTTGAGCCTGAGGACCTGCAGAGTGCTGGACAGGTTGACAAAACAGCCCGTTTCCAGGGTGGAAATGCGATTGTTGTTCATGATACTAGAGGAGAAGAAAATACATAATGAGATATTGATCACACAATTAATTCCAAAGAGGAAAAACGACCAAACATTGTTGTACTTCCACCAAAATTGTACTATTTGATCCAAACACTTATATAGTATTCTTGGACGGAGTTTAAGCATGCATTTTAGTTAAAAAAGTCCAAACGGACGGACTCACAGGTTCTTGAGAGGCAGCGCAGGGAAGGAGTCAGCCTTGATATCCACTATGCTGTTATTGCTGAGGTCCAGGGTCTCCAGGCGTTGCAGGGGCCTCAGCTGCTCCAGAGAGATCTGCGTGATTCTGTTGTTTGCTCTGAAAACACAGATAGAACGGCTCCAATGAACGACAGAAAATACGGTGTATTTTAACAACGCGGGTCACCAGTCTAACGTTTCCAGACATACAAACACTCAGAGCAGTCAATTAGCGGGTGGTATTAAAAAAATGACCAACTTCGCCCGAGCGTTCCCCTTGACCCTCGCTACCCCTGTTTTCCCATTATTATTATGTTAATATTAGACATTTTTCCTAGAACATTGAGTCTCTCCCTGAACCATGAAAAATAACACAGTTCCCTGGTTGTCTAGGAAAGGGGGGAGGACGGGGCAATACTTGGGCTAACCAATGTCACTCCTCATCTCAAAAGGTCAAAACAGCCGTTTGGTTTAGTGCTGTGTTATTTTGTTTATAAGGTAATTACTAACAAGGTATTTAAAAAAATAACCTGCCAATTACTTGGCTGATGAATACCATTCCCTCAGTGAAAGCATGCCTCAGCAGAGGCTGGCAATTTCCTGAGCTGCACGCCTCCTAAATTGCAGTGCAGGGGCTGCTTAGTTATAAACAGTGCCTGTACAGAGCCGTCTTTGTGTATGGGCCTCGACGGGTAGAGAAAGAGAGAGCGAGGGAAAGGGAGAGTGAGGGAAAAGAGTAGGAATTCCCTCTAATACACCAGACTGCAGGCCCCGTTTCAGTATTAATTGCAAGGCTAACATAACAACAASCCCCCCSCCCCMMAAAAWRTATAACTTGTATTAAYGCATCAGTTCTTAATTTTATCTTCTTTATGATACACATTTTTTGTGCATTTTCCTTATACTGACCAAAGTGAATGTTAGCGTTTTCCCTATACTGTGCATGCATGCAATGCACACGTCAACATACAGCCCT
>NC_036840.1:5417145-5481048 GCF_002910315.2 Salvelinus sp. IW2-2015 | reverse complement strand
GTTAGCTCTGTGGGTAACTAAGCTGACAGATATACCTGGATGTCTTGCTTACAAAGCTTTTGGCAACAAACATTGTAACTTTGTAACTCAATACTGCAATAACCTAAAATCTACTAAACCAGTGTTTCCCAACCCTGGTCCTCAAGTACCCCCAACAGTACACATTTGTATTGTAACTCTGGACAAGCACACCTGATTCAACTGGTCAACTAATCATCAAGCCCTCAATTAGCAAGAACCAGGTGTGTTTGTACAGGGCTACAACAAAAATGTGTACTGTTACGGGGTACTCGAGGATCAGGGTTTGGAAACACTGCACGAAACCAACAATATAACTCTTTCTCTCATCGTTCAACCATGTTTCCCTTCAGACAGACGTTGTGTGTTATGTATCAGTTATAGCACTGTAGTTGATGCGGTCCTACTGCAACCTGACAATGTACAGGAACAAAGTTGTGATGATGTGTTAACCGTGTTATTAGCCATTTGGGTCAGATGCTAACGCAGCAGCCCTGCTTCTCATTACAGGCGCCAGTCAGAAAAATAAGTCATCTGATGGCTTCTCAAAACTCTGTTCTTATTCCAATAGGAAATACCACACACATATTCTCCATCAATGATGCCAATACCAGCAACAAAAAGAAAGAGTGGGGAGAGGGATTTTGTATTTAAATCCCCCCTCAGAGATTTTAGTTGCCGAGTAGACACTAAGCAATGCAACTGGGAATACTATGCACGCACTCACAGACACAAATGAACACACGYTGTGGTAAGAAAGTATGAATTGATCATTCCCAAATGCACATTGAGGATGACAACTAGGCTGGCTGACATACTTTGGAACATTCAATGGTGAAATCTATTGGAATTGTTCTCCTATTCATACATGATATGTCTCAATAAGCAACATCAACCAACTATGCATCTTGAGTGGAGAATTGAGAGTAGAGGGGAATACTATTGTACAACTCCTAAAACCGCTGAATGTTGTCTGACCGATAATGTTTACAAGTTTAAAAATTCATCAGACCTACTGGAAATCAAACATACCCTGGTGCACTGTATTTTGTTTTAGTTCCAGGTAATACCGCCTGCCGCATCTGTGGCCTATAGGCTATACACCTAAAAGTCTGAAGACAAATTGACTAATAGCCGACGTCTGAAACCCCTTAGGCTTCTTTCTCTGGTGTTACTGCTTGTCAAGTTCAGGCTTGATGAGGAATATGCCTCTTCTAGTTTTGGAGATGGATGCATTCTTGTGGGGGAAAAACGTCCTATCCATTGATTTTGTGAGACATTGTGCCGGGGGAAAAGTTTGAAATCAATGCCTTTGAAACCTCTGACACTGATGGGTCTATTTGTCTTTGAAAACACATGAAAGCTCCACATTGCTCCATCATGTTCTGGGGCCATCCTACTAGGAGTGTATACAAACACTCAACCTCCAGATGGATGAAATACCACACTATTCATACAGACTATCTATAACGGAAATGAGATGGACAGACAGAAAACTCTAATCTTACAGATCCTGAATCAGCACTTATGGAAACACTGGAACCGCCTCTGGCGATTCCATTTTTAACGATGACATTCATTTTCAGACATGTGACTGACTTGTCTCAAACTGGCCGCCATGCCTGGGACAACCCAGTCTGGGAACCAACTCAGCCAAAAGGGGTTCCACCAAGGAGGAAGGAGCAGGGCTTAGCAGCTCTACACTGTTAACTAGCACTGACAACTCTGATGGGTGGGCTCGTAGGGGGGGGGGTTGTTCAAAAGTAAAAAAAAAAAAATACTTCGAATGAGAGTTGGTTGATGTGCCGCATGGAGGCCCAAATCAGGAGGGTTACCGCTCTCGAATTCCATTGTTGTTTAGCTTTCTGTAAACACACAGGCACAAAGGTTGTTGTACATGATGGTGTGAAGGGGCGGTGGAGGGAGAGTGTTTGTGACTGACGTTGTTTACTCTAGGAAGTACAGAACACAGAGTATACTTACATCTCACTTARGTGCCGCAGTTTCCTAAACACAGTGCTGTCGAGCGACTGCAATTTATTATGGCTCAGGTCCCTGTGAAGAAAGACGTTTGTTAGAGGAAAGTTACACAACATGGAGGGCCGTWCACTTCACAACCAATCATATACTGGCCTTTCTGTTTTAAAACAGGAGACCTAACTTGTCTGAGTGAGCCTAGCCTATACAGCTCCAACTGAAGTAATGTCGGAAAGCAACTGAGTCATTTTCAAAACAAACCACTGTATGCAAAAAAAAGTAAAGCTAACCAGCTATAGGCCTAGTTTTGGCATAGCAGCCTTTTTTTAAACATTGAGAGAAAATCCAGCCAGACAAGCTCATGCATCCAATCCGCTCTTGAATCACCAAGCCAAAACAGACAACCAGCTAAGTTACGGAAGGGAGAGATTCAATTTTTTCCCCTTTTTAAGAGGGGGTGGAAAACATGCCTAGAGAAGCCTGCCTGGCCCAGTGTTATAAAGCTGTGGAGTTATTGACGCTGCTTTGCACGATCAACATTGTGGTGCCAGACCCTTTTTTTGGCTTGCCCCCCATCTGGAATCCATCAACTGGAGCTGAGAGGAGGGAGGGAAATAACCTAACAACTGGTAATCTATTCACAATGCCGGGAAAGCGAGTTTCTAAGCCATGTTCTAGATCTGGCCCTGGTTTTATTCTTCAGCAAACAGTTTCTTCAACTCTTCAACAAGAGTTTTACTTCTCTCTCTGAAACTTTTTTCCCTTCCCAACACGCAGCTGTATGTTTTTGTTCCACTAATCGGGCCATATGGGAGAAGTGGAGATGTGTAGTATCAAAAATGTACAAATAAACCCTGAGGGTTTCTGACACTTACACTTCCTTCAGAAATCCAGGTCCAGAAGTGGACCAGATTAAATCAGTACAGCTATATAGGCTTTGGCCTGTGTCTATTAGACTTGAAAATGTGCGCCACACATTTATCCGTGTCTGACGAGTGAATGAAACCAAGCTATCCATCCTCTTAGTAATGMGATAAGATAGACCTGCTGGTTCTTTGATGTGGTTATAAAGCACTTGGACTAATACAGATTCACAAGGGAAAATAGGTCATTGACTTCCAAGCTGATAAAAGGCATACCCTTTCCCACCAGCTAAAGCTCTCACGTTATAATCCAGAGCGCTTTCTCTCCTTATCTCTGAAGTGCCATAACATAAGGGCTTGATATCACACTTCAACTTGGATTTTTTCAGTAGACACTGAAGCCCGTCTCGCTCATGTAAATCTGTGAAAACTTAAAGTTATTTTATAATGCCAAGTTATTCTAATAGTTAATCACATCTGCTTTTAGTGAGGTGAGAACTGGCTGTGGATGGGATGGTCTGGTAATACAGCAATGTTGAGTGAGTCTCCTGAGAGTGCTTACCTCCTCAAATGCATATTATGCTACATTCCAGGCTAAACCCTAAAACACTTGGAAAAATTAAAACTTGTCTAGATTTGAATTGTAAAATCTGTACCCCTCACTCACTCACTGAGAAATCTGAAGCTCAAACTAAATGCTTCTCCCTCCCACATTCACTCCCTCCATCCATCACTCCCTTCCCTCGCTTTCGCTCTCTTTCAGAGAGTTTGTATGAACTAATCCAACAGTGGCTCCTTAATCAGTACCATCGGTGACTCTGGAGATGCTAATTCAGCAGAAATAATGGGGTGCTGGAAAACAAAGGGCCGGGCAGTTTAAGATGTGCTGGAGAGRCACTYGTAAATTAGCATGCCGGAGTGCAAAGAATACCCCCCCCACGTGGAACTTTTTTTCTCCCTTTTTGGTCGGCTTGCCTTGGTTAAGAGTGTTTTCTGGCAACGTAAAATGTCCAGAGCAGGCAGCACACATTTTGTAAATGCCAAAAAAACATTCTAACAGGGGACTAACTAGCCTAGCTGTGTTGTGAAATATGAACTAGAAAAAACACAAGCTAGGAGTGAGGATACATCAACATGGTGCAGTCTGAATGGAAGCCAGGCAGGCAGACCTATGAACATCTGCTTATTAATACATGTTAAACAACTATTTGAGGCGTTACCATGGGAGATTGGCCTGGAGTGCCTATGACTTCATTTGACATTATGTATTTATTGTCTTAATAGCCCTGGGGCCTGAAGAGCTACTGAGCTCACAGAATATGGAAAGGCCCAATGATGGTATCACCTCATAAACAAAAGGAAAACAATTGTCATTCAGCAGTTGGTCTCATCTGGGGCCTATTGTAATGGACATCTGTATTCTGCATTAGCTCCTTATCATGATGTCACCTGATATTTACATGCTGAAAAAACAGTTGACCAACCTCTTCAGGTTCAACAAGTTGTCAAAATGAATTGTAATCAATTGTTTATGATGGCATTTTAGGCTCTTCGTTCATGGAAATTGTGATAGCTCCAAAATCCCAAAAGCCTGTTGAAAGTTTTCCATGAACTATATAATGCTGGCAAATGATTGTACCTCACTGCACTAACAACAAACTCAAACGCAAACAGTACTACCAACTCACTAGCCTACTGATGTTGGCATGTCTTGTTGGGCCTAATGGGTGATTGGAAAAATCCTAATAAAAAAACTCCATGCAGTAGGTAGGCCAACTAATGATTCACTAGTGTAGAAAGACTGATAATGGGACATTGATGTACAAAGGTCATTAGTGTTATATCTTCTTCTAAAATGGCCTGCTTTATTATTTACAAGACTGAGCTTCCCTCTTGTTCCGAGGAGTATGGCTCACAYATCCTATAGATATTCACATGGAAGAATTGTAGGCAGTGTGACATTGCAAGAAATACGTTTGATTTAAATTACAGTGTAGTTCGAGTGCAAAATCCCTATTTCCTTGATGTTTAGAGTATTTTTCTATATCTGAAATAACACCAAATGCTGCTAAGGAATGGTAAACAATGGGGTAAAGTGACCCAATATATCACTAGATCTTTCAGAATTTGAAATCACCATAAATCAATATAAAGAAAACAATAATTTCATTCTAAATGTGACAAACACAACTTTTATTCAGTAAATATCTCTATGGCTCAGTTGGTAGAACATGGCGCTCGCAACGCCGGGGTTGTGGGATCGAGTCCCACGGGAAAAAGTACAAAAATGTATCAAATCGCTCTGGATTACAGCGTCTGCTGAATTACAAAAAAAACWAATGCTTGAGAAATGGTGTGGCCTGTCATTGCGAAATACTTTCTAAACAGCAAACCAGTCTTTGGGAATAAAAAGTAAGGATTTAGGACTGATTTCCCTTTCTTGTCGATGTGAAGGGAAATAAACTTTGTTTTCAAACGGTTTCATTCTCTTCGAATCGTCAGTAAGCAACAACGTAACAAAGTTGGCAACAATGTAACAAATCACGCAATTCTCTGCAAATATGTAATTTATCTATTCGAGTATTCCATTAATACACTTGTTGTAACTATGTTAAAACCTGCATCTATCAAATTACTAATTTCAAACATAGGTGTGAAAAGTAATTAAGATAGCTGTTCGTATATATGGGTAGTGAAGATAAAATGGCAAGTCAACAAAAGCTCTCTAAATTGACTTACAATTGTACGGTCCATTCGGGAAGATTTTCAGGAATTCCACGCCTTTTCAACCGACTGCAGTCCAACAGGTCTCCAAAACATGTGCATGGAGACGGACACGTCCTTGTGTTTTCATCATATCCAAGTATAAGTTCTATTCGGGAAAACAGTAAGAAAACGACCGCATACATCGCAGCGTTGAGAGGCTGCATAGATGCGGACATTTTAGCCACACTGAAGTCCTCCCCAAGTTTTTGAGAAAAGCGCGAGAAAATCCAATATAGTAAAAGTTACAACCCAAGGACAATGTTGTACGGTTTAGTCAGAGGTTAGTCCTTAAATCCAATTCCTCGACCGTATTCCTTTGACACTATGAACATGTAAAATATTTTTACGGGACCTAAACTTCTCCATACCTCCGTAAAAGTTTTTGCCTGTACTAGCCTACTTTTTGCCTTGCCCTCGCAGCAGCCACTACTTCCAAGGCTCCCAACAGCCTGCCTCTCTATTGGTTGTTGGAGTGATGCGCACCGGGAGGGGAGTGTAGATAGTAGGCCTATCATTTTTTATTTAACTAGGCAAGTCAGTTAAGAACAAATTCTTATTTACAATGACGGCCTACCGGGGAACAGTGGGTTAACTGCCTTGTTCAGGGGCAGAACGACAGATATTTTTTACCTTGTCAGCCCGGGGATTCGATACAGCAACCATCTTACAACTGTTCCAGTTGAATTTTATTCAAATTTTACACAACTTTGTTTACACCATAATGTTGATGACACAAACAGACTGCTTATTGTTTAATGGAGACATTTCACAGAAATATTTGTCTTACCACATATAAAACTTTTTTTGAGAATGCATGGCCAAAGGTTTTTGAGAATGCATGGCCAAAGGTCATTTGTTTTTATGACTTATTACTGGTTGTAAATTCACGAAAGCTTAACAATGTGTAATCTCTGATAAATGATTACATTAGCAAGAGGAAGGCTACTTTCCCCTCTCTTTGCTTATTACCATGTGAAATACAACAGGTGTAAAACATAACAGTGAAATTCTCGCCTTGAGAGCTCTTTCCAACAATGATAATAATATAGATAATAGAAAATAGAACATAAAATAAAAGTAAGAATAAAAACCACCCAAGAACTACTATGACAATTTAAGAAACTCCTGTGTCATTATTTATTACCATGTGAAAGACACATCATGACACTTCATGGCCCATTTTAATGTATTGGGCCTTCCCGTAGGCATAGTGTGAAAGAGCAGTTTCCTGTAAATTCTCTTTTCTGTTGTTTCTCTTCAGCTTATCATTCAATCTCCCATGTTATTAGGTGTGATTGTGGACATACTGTAGGTGTACTTTGGCCAGGGTCTGATACCAGTTGGTTACATTTCCATGAATTGCAGTTCACTCCGTGAGATCCTTCAGGCAAAACAACCTGAATAATGCATGCTTCTAATAAGTCCTGATTGCTTGCAGCATAACTGACTCTATTTCCTCCCCCATTTTTGCCCAATTACAACAACAAAAAACTCACCCCAATTTCGTCCGAAAATTGCACATCCTCTGGCTATCCCAAACGGGCTCAATCTGTCCTTTTTTCCCAAAGTACCTCTTGTTTGGAAAATACATTGTATTAGCTTTTCCCCTCCAACTCACAATGAAAGTCATTAAGTTGAGGCATGTGTATTGTTGTCTTTAAGCAGTCTCTTGACTGCTTTATTGCATCAATAATTGAAACGGCAAGGTGTGAGACTTGTCCTTCGGCCTAGTTGCCCCAATTAGCTTAGTAATTTGTATTCAAAATGGGTCACCTGGTCAATTGAAAATGAAATTGGCCTCTAGAATCAGGATACAAGCAAACTGGGGCACAGGAGAATCAATTCTCATTGCCGCCAGTACAGCCAGAGAGCAACTTCATTATTTTATTCTGTGCTAAAACTTCAGCAACAAATTAGGAGCTATCTTTTTGGACTGTCCTGTTAATTATCTTTACAAGTATAGCTCTCTGCGCTCCAAATTCATAAATGTCTACGGCACATTAGAGGTGTGGGTTGCCATTATGTAAGGTGCTTATATTCTGAATGGTTTGCAGTCAAATTGCACAAAATAAATGCTGCAATTTACGTGAGTATCTTTTTGTAAGGTATTAAGGTATGCACCTTAAATAAGGTAGGATACATCTAAAACACCAACATGGTGTGTTGGCAATATAGAATGTGAGAAGCAATAGATAAGACAGTATTGGTATGCCACATTCAATACCAATCATACCACTCAATCCAATGGATAGTCAATGTTTCCATTAAAAACGATTGATCAACGATAATTATTGGATTGTACTAGAACTAGATATAATTATGGTCCCCTTTAACCATACATTAGAGACTCAACTCGGTTTCAATCATCTGTAAAAGTCTTTATTTGTGATCAGTATTGAACAAGTATGTAATAACCTGGAAAAAACGCGTCCTTTATCTTTCGTAGCCTAGAACCAGTAGTTGTTTTTTCATCAATCTGTTATAGCCAATGCTCAAATAATGACAGCAAAAGTATTGTTGTTCTGTGTCTATGTGTTATCTGTTATTTTACCAGCAGCAAAAACAGTCTTCAAACACTTCATTCCAATACATTGAATTGGACTAAATCCACAGACAACCACCACATTTTCTAGAACGTCTGACTTAGTAATAGCACCCTGGAAACAATCACAGTGTGGGAGTTTGGGGGTGAAAGCATGCCTATCTGCATGACCGCCGTGATTTATTAGGTCCCTTGGGACCCCTTCTGATTAGGGGAAGAGGAGGGGGGGACGTGTAGCCAGCCAGGGCCTGGATGGTGGGTGAAATGCCAAAGGGCCCTAGGAAGTCCAATCCCTGATCAGTTGATTGCTTCTCATGCTTCACCACTCTGCAGTGGTCTCACTCTCAGACTGAGAGCAGGGAGACGAGAGCAACAACAGCAGTTGTTAAACCAACCAACCCACAGTCTTCAACATAAAAACCACTGGGTGAACACGAACCGATACATGTCTTTGCATGTCTCCACAAACCTTTATGAAAATCACCTGCCAGTGAGAGAGCGAAAGAACATTACAAAGGCAGAACTTTGCTCTGTAATCTGACTGTGGTAATGCGAGTGACATTTATTGTGACACATTCCCAAACAAACATTCGAGACACATTCAACAAAGACGCACATTTTTCTGCTGTCTGGAGAAGCACTGAAGCAGACCCTCGTTCAGCTAAAACATATGCCAGCTAAAGCATTTCCTACTTGGTGAAATCATATTTTCTCTTCTTGGCTGCCGAGTTGTTTGGCGCCTAGATGCATGATGCCTTTTCGCTCGGCCACGGAACATCCACCGCACCCCACACAGAGGATAGCTTTGAGGTACTCTTCTCTTACATGAGAACTACAGGTCCATCAAGTGTGGTTTAATAAGACAAGTGTCTGGAATGTAAGAAAATAAAGGCGTTGAAGACCTGGAAGTCCTCGGAAGCACGTACTGAGGTTGGCAGTGGACTCTCCAAGTGGCTAGGTGCCAGTCATTATACTCAGAATAGTAACAGAATTAAAACATGTCTACCCAGCATGCCTAGCTCCAGGTATCAACGTTGGCCAGTAAAAACATTGAGGAAGGTTGACGGGTGTGTGTGTTTGTGTGTGTGCATGGGAGGGAGGGGTCTCTTTACAAGCAACAGAAGGCAGACACTGTTTATACACATTTCTTTACCCAGAGTCAGAATGAGGTACTGTGTCTGTATAAACCTGCAGTCTACTCCATCTAAAATGTCAGACACAGTTGCACTTGATAAAACTTTAATTTGTGTTGGGGGAGGACATGGAAAATAGTTGATAGACAGCATCCAATGGAAATATAATAAACAGCAGTTAAAAACAGTCATGGGAAAATAGAACATTTTAGTAACAGTTTCACCTCACAATGTGACTGAGTGACTAAAATGTGACTACGTATGTTTGTGTCACATTGAAAATGGATCTTTAGCAAATGAGATTCTAACTGAAAACTGATGCATCATGCTTCTGAGAGTGAAACCAGC
Source organism: Salvelinus sp. IW2-2015 (assembly GCF_002910315.2). Classification (NCBI taxonomy): domain Eukaryota; kingdom Metazoa; phylum Chordata; class Actinopteri; order Salmoniformes; family Salmonidae; genus Salvelinus; species Salvelinus sp. IW2-2015. The sequence continues at coordinate 5,471,401 of NC_036840.1, read as the reverse complement.
CATTGGAATGTGGAGCATCTAGACACACATCTAGACACATACCAGGTTTATGAGACCTCGTCTCACCTCAAAAGTCTTGACTACCAAAATGCACAAACAACATCACTTTTCCCAGACTCCTCGGCTCATCGACTCGCTACCACAGGCAAGTGTCAGAACAGAGTGGCCGTTGTCAAGGTTACACACACAAGCCTCCTATCCCCATGACTGTGTGAGGTTTCTGTTGATGGGTGGCTGAGTGGGTGCAAAAGTGGTCTGTGTTCAGGTCTGAGTTGTGTGGCCTTTGCCAATTACAGGTCGGATACCCCTTAACAAAATAAACTTTGTGCTGACTGGGACGTGGCATAAAGAGGGCAGTGTGCAGATGCATATTTCATGGTCAGGGATACATGCCTCTTATAATTAATGAGATGACAGCCGTGGGCATTGAGTGTGGTCGCCAGTCGATCACCCAGCAATTTGTCAACAAGCCCTCACTCACCCTATAACCCATAAAGCCATAGTACCACTTTCTCTGCGTGCATAGAGGGGATCCGAGTTTGATCCCAGGTGAGGTGTTTTTAGTGGATAAAATTCCCACAACCTTCCCTGTCCAATTTGGGACTCTAAAAAGAAGTGTACTACTGTTAAATTGTGGGTCCTAGTAGCTAATGTCTGTACATTGAAAGAACGCTAGTGGAACATTGTATTAATGTTTTATGGTTCAATGCTAAAAGTCTACAGCCTCATGTCACTATTGATTATAGATATGTAATTATCTAGTTGTCCTCTAATTTCAGTAATTTATAACAACTAAAGTAGGTGGTATTGCAGCAGTAAGTAAACACAAGTCATGAAGTTTGATATGGAGGACAGCTGTACTAAAAGTAGACATTGTCCAAATGTAGTCACTACTACACTGGGATTGCAGGATATAAGGCAATCACAGACACTGGGTGCGAGAACACATTATGACTACAGTATTGCTGGTGAAGGACTGCCCTAATTCCTGCCTCAATCAATACCTCACATTGTGGGAGACAAAATCTAATGACATTTCCACAGCTCACAATATGATGGTCACAAACTAACCCATTGTAATCACTCTTACTTGTGTGTGTGTGTGTGTGTGTGTGTGTGTGTGTGTGTGTGCGCGTGCGCGCGTGTGCGCGTGTGAGAGTTGACAGGGCCTGGGTTTCTTATTAACTGTTCAAAAAGGCAATGAGAAGAACAGTGGAGACATGAGTTCCCCAGATGCTGAGTTTTCCCTCTTGAAAAACTGCTGAGCTGAAAAAAGAGCTAAAGGACCCTGACTGAACCTCTGCCAACGATGTTAACACTGAACGTCTGAATGGAATCCAGCATTATTAAAAGATGACTAGCGACATCATCTGAAGGAAAACGATGACGCATCGCTGATGCCTGCTCAGATAGATGGGAAGAGCAGAGATAGTTTTACAGTGGAGCTCGGCATCTGCACCATTCATCACAAAACCATCTGTGTGAGAGTCCCTCACCATGACAGAAAGGGCTGTGTGACGGCTGTCAGGCAGGATGTGGCTGTATCTCATATCTCATTTAATTGTCCCCATAAGGCTTACTGTCCACACGAACAACAACTGTCCCCACATGTCAGTGTGAAATGTTTACTGCCACATATGAGAGTACTGTTTTTCATAGTACCATGTAGACTAAGGTTGTAGACCTCTCCATGCTCTGGCAACCCTACCTCTTATAACCACTGAACCCAGTAATAGGGGTTGTCTCAAATGACCTATAATTACTCCAATAAAACATACCAAATGATATAACATTTTTGACGGTCACTTGTATTTCTTATAAATCCAGACCAAAGGCAGCAAACTTCCATGTTGACAACTCAAACAAGGACATTGATAGCCTAGATGGATGAAGACCCCCTGATTTTGTTTGCAGCTTATCTTAAATTACATTCCCTTGGTGTTGTTTATCTCCAAGTTAATAATTGTTTCACTCTCCCACTCACCAGTACAATGCAGTGGGTCATAGAATCACAATGTATTTGATACAGACTCAGGTACATGACAGTTCATCCGTCTTATAATGATGGGTAATGCAATATTTTCAGTCCCAGGAAATGAGCCTCTTTTTCTGACAAATAGCTTCTGGGACACTCAGTGGCTGGAGACTACACATTTCTCATGTTTCAGACTAATACTTTTAGTGTGTAAACATGTATCCATCACCATGAGAACATAGTCTTCAGTGGTGGTGATCCATAAAAGCTGTCCTACTGTAGTTTGTTATGTCTCCTGACAGATATGAAGTGAAAAGGTCCAACCCTTTTTTGTTTGTTGGTCAAATAAAGATAGAACAACGGCTACAGCAATTGTGAGCATTTTACAATATATAGGGGATTATCCATAAACCAGAAAACGGTGGTGGTTTGTTTGTTTCTGGTGCACTTGGCCAAACAAGGAGGCGTCAGTCAAGTCAGACAAGATCTCTCTCCTGCTGGGCCCTTCGCACATGAGGAAACCTCCCCTACCAGGAGAAATCAGTAGTGGAGTCAAACTCAATGTTCCAACAGCACAGATTAACCCCCACTGGAGATCTGAGCCACACAGGGAAGAAAAAAGGGGGTTGATTTGAATTGTAAATAGACAGCTAGTTTTTTCGTGTTAAAAATGCAGCCTCAACAGCTCAGGACAGACTCAAGAAACTACACACCAGCACCCATTCATGTTACTTTTTTTTAAGCAAAACACCTTTAATTATCCATTTTATTGTTCATTTATTTAAGTGAATRCTTTTAACATTAACAGTATGACAAGAAAAAACGATCTACAATTAACCCCAAAATAAATATTTTGGTGAAGGGTAGTAAGATCCTGACATCCAAAACTAAATGCAACTGGCTAAATGCAGCAGAGCAACAAACAAATACATTATGATAGTATGACTGTTTAATAGGTATTTGATTAAAACCTGCATTACCATTGTAGATTCCAGTATCATCGAAGACAACCCTGGTAGCCCATAGCTATATGTAAACACTGTCTCCCACCTCCAGCTTCACTACGGCTGTGTTATTGTCGTTGTCACGATCTTTGGTGCTTTACCACGTAGACGCAGGTAGCCTTTCTTCATCATAGACATGACAGATGGTAAACTTCCTTGGTTGTACATGGTGTAACGCTGTGTTTCCCAAACTCATTCCTGGGGACACGAAGGGGTGCACATTTCGTTTTTTGCCCTAGTACTACACAGCTGAGTCAAGTAATCAAAGCTTGATGATGAGTTCATTATTTAAATCAGCTGTGTAGTGCTATGGCAAAAAACTAAACGTACACCACTTGGGTTCTCCAGGACAGAGTTTGGGAAACGCTGGTGTAATGGAAGAAATATACCCCTTACAGCATGGCTGTGAAGACGTCTTTAGCAGAGTTGTAGCCACTGCCAATGTTGGAGAATACTCGCTTGTACCGTAAATGGATGTCGCTGGAGATCGGTCCAAAGGCCCAGAACCACACTTTAAACCCTCCTTCAAAGTTTTCAGTTCTTCCTCTTGAACTTTTTTCCTACTCCTCAGCTCCTCTACAGCTCCAAGTTTCTGGTCCATGGTTCCCAATTTCTCCTTCAGCACAGCCAGCTCTCTGATCAAAGAGCAGGGGTCAGGCTGGCAGACAGACAAACTGGTTCCAGGCCTCTGGTGAGGCAAAGAGAAAGCATTAGTAGGACTAACACTTCCTTCAATCTTACAGTGGGCGGCAGTTAGCCTAGCGGTTAGCGTGTGGGCCAGTGTCGATCTGCCCTTGAGCAAGGCACTTAATAACCCTTTGACGTCTTCAGGTACTCTGTGCAGTCCATTATGTTTTTCTCTCTCTTATATAGGGATGTGAAAGGAGGAAACTAAAATAAGAAAAAATTTGAATTGTTATTGATTGGAAAATAGGTCAGTCCTCACTTGGTTGTGGAAACTTTACCAAACTTCCCAGTCATCATCAGCAGTGATCAGCAGTGGGGTCGTTCCACCAAATTAGTACTTTTTGCATCCCTTTGATATGTTAAATTAATGTTCAAGCCTGTTCTATTAAATAAAGTGCCCTTTAATATAGACCACATGGAAAATTCAACAAATATATATTTTTTATAGGAATAAAGACTTGCTAAAGTGCCAAAATTCAGCATTTTGACATGTCCCTCTGTACACCCTCTGTGACTTCTAGGAAGATTTTAACCCACTTAAAAACAAAATGTTCTGCTGTCTCCTTATTTCTCCTTGTTAGCCTATTGTCTGCAAAGGTTGTTACATTGTAACCACATAGTAATAATAAAGGTTATACCCCATGGCTGTCACTTTACATGAAGTTACATGCTCCTGGGTAGGTACATGATAATTAAGCAAGAAGGCCCTCAGGGGTGTTGTATATGGCCAATATACCACGGCTAAGTGCTGTTCTTACACACGACGCAACGCGGAGTGCTTTGATATAGGCTTTAGCCATGGTATATTGGCCATATACCACAAACCCCCGAGGTGCCTTATTGCTATTATAAACTGGTTACCAATGTAATTAGAGCAGTAAAAATAAATGTTTTGTCATACCCGTGGTATACGGTCTGATATACCATGGCTGTCAGCCAAACAGATTCAGAGCTCGAACCACCCAGTTTATAATTACAATTATACTCTACGTAACTACATTGTTCTTACTTTACTCTTGACTGGGTATAACCTTTGAGCCAGGTCATAACATAGAAATAAACTAATTGAAAATGACTGGAAGTTAATGACAAGGTGTACCTTGTTACAATTGTTGTTGCCAGGTAGTTACGCTTTGTTACATGTAACGAAGGTCAGATTTTGGCTTGAGTTATTAACATGATAATTTTACAAGTGATTCAAACGTGTAATTAACTAATTAATCATAGTGGAACAACATTAATTACAATAGTGGAAAACATTAATTACATAGTGGAACAACATTAATTACATAGTCAGGAACAACATTAAAATTACATAGTGGAACAACATTAATTACATAGTGGAAAACATTAATCATAGTGGAACAAATTAATTACATAGTGGACAACATTAATTACATAGTGGAACAACATTAATTACATAGTGGAACAACCATTAATTACATAGTGGAACAACATTAATTACATAGTGGAACAACATTAATTAACAACATTAATTAGTGGAACAACATTAATTACATAAGTGGAAACAAACATTAATTACATAGTGGAACAACATTAATTACATAGTGGAACAACATTAATTACATAGTGGAACAACATTAATTACATAGTGGAACAAATTATTACATAGTGGAACAACATTAATTACATAGTGGAACAACATTAATTACATAGTGGAACAACATTAATTACATAGTGGAACAACATTAATTACATAGTGGAACAAGAACATGTGTAATAACATCAGTAATTACACACGTGGAATAACCTAACACCAAGTGGATGTGTAATTACACAGTGCTTGTTCCAATTGTCTAATAACCCATAGGGCTACAACCTTATTACCATGTAATTACATAGTAACACCTATGTAATTACTACGTCATTATTACAGTAATTACTGTGTAGTTACATAGTAATAGGGCAAACTTAATGTAAAGTTTTTTGTTCTTTCTTACGAAGTTACACTACCCAAAGGATACTCATGTGGTGGAATGACCCAGTGATCCCTGAATTATGAAAGTGTGCTGCATTATGGTTATAAAAGCCGCATGTCAACTGCATGAACTTTACCAGAACCGACGGAAGGTCACGCAGTTTTTGATAGTCACAGCAAGTCCCTGCAGCCATCACATGCATTGTGTTTGGCAGAGTTGTATCATTAGGGTGTTTTTCTTGACACACGTGAACGTGACCGAAACAGGAGCAGACTTTCTGCCACAATCATCAAGGTATGGCGGATTCAAATAAACAGGATATTTGAGAAACCTTTCTAACCTAGTGATTTGCCATAACCCATCCATCCATGTCACTATTTCACCCATGCATGCTACGATTCTGGAATATTGTTCCACAACCTAGTATAGAAAATAATGTAACTGCATCTATGTGAGTCAGGTTATATTAACATGACAACAGAGATTTACATGAAATCACCCCTTTAGTCCTCTAACCAAACTGTATAGTCATGCACTGTTCCATACCGTAGGTCTAGGAGGAATCATATCCCATTTTCCATTGTGAGCACATATGTCCAATGGCGCGAACATGTGGCAAACATGCCTATGGTCAAAACGGGATGTGTGCCTCGATTGAAAATGTGATTCTTCACGTGCTGCTATAGAGGGCCTCCGGTCTAGAAAGTCTTTAATGTGAAGTAAAGTACAGTACCGCAGGGAACCTGACAGCCATGATGGATCCACCAAATCTCCAGCTAGCTGTCACAGCTGAGAAGGCCAATATTAGTACCATGACAGAGGTTGATCCTGACATACTGTACCTCCCTGTCTCAGTCCAGACTGATTCCAGGTCTGCCTATACGGTGGACCATTGGAGAACGTTCTTCAAAATCATTGGTCTCTAAGGTTTTTCCAAAAATATATCAGCCTGATAAATTTGATACTATCTCCAGGTTTTCAAGACAAAATCAATTAGATATTTGCTGTTGAGTACAATTTGCATTTCAAAGACTTGAAGACAGGCATGCAGCCCCCTAACACTCAGGTCAGCATTGTTAAGGTTGATCAGCAGTGTTAAGGGATGTCAAGGAAAACAATGTAGAGTTAATAATATGTAACTGATTTCTAATTTGCAAGAGGACCTACAATAGGCCTAGCTAATGCATTTCCTGTGAATGGCGACCACAAGGTGACACATAAGGACTGTGCTATCAATTACAATACATCATTAAATGGAAAGGGACAAAATAACCATGCATAACTCGTTTCACAGCCCAGTTCCCTGTGTGGGTCAAATACAAAGAAGATGCAGGGAGCTTGGTGAATTGGGGGTAGGGAAAAAGACAAAAGGCCTTACCACCTCTGGAAAGCAAGGGGGAGGGGGGGTGAACTCCACAGCGACAACACCTATAGGGTTCCCTGTGGAGTGCTGATTATGCACCCTACCTCCCCCTCCTATCTTCCTACCTCCCCTATCCCTCCCTCCATCCTGAGCTTTTGTTTGTAGGTCCACCGTGCAAGGCTAGTGTTGTTTATTCAGGGCAGCATGGGACACCTCAGTAGTAATCGCACTACTCTTTGTGTGAGGTACAAGGAACTTTAGCAAAGGGGAAATAGATTGAAGTTTGTCCGTAGAAGGACAGAAACTGTGTGTGTATGTGTGTGCACATGAGTGTGTACGTGTGTATGAATGTATGTGTGCCTGCCCGTTTCTGTGTGTGTTATGTGAAAGCATGGAAAGGCCCTGGTCAGAGGGCTTGGTAAGAATACACCTGCTCAAGACAAAGGAGATGATTGTGGACTACAGGAAAAAGAGGGCCGAGCACGCCCCCATTCTCATCGACGCGGCTGCAGTGGAGCAGGTTGAGAGCCTCAAGTTCCTTAGTGTCCACATCACCAACAAACTAACATGGTCCAAGCACACCAAGACAGCCGTGAAGAGGGCACGACAAAACCTATTCCCCCCCAGGAGACTGAAAAGATTTGTCATGGGTCCTCAGATCCTCAAAAGGTTCTACAGCTGCACCATCGAAAGCATCCTGACTGGTTGCATCACTGCCTGGTACGGCAACTGCTCGGCCTCTGACCGCAAGGCACTACAGAGGGTAGTGTGTATGGCCCAGTACATCACTGGGTCCAAGCTTTCTGCCATCCAGGACCTCTATACCAGGCGATGTCAGAGGAAGGCCCTAAAAATTGTCAAAGACTCCAGCCACCCTAGTCATAGGTTGTTCTCTCTGCTACCGCACGGTAAGCGGTACCGGAGCGCCAAGTCTAGGTCCAAAAGGATTCTAAACAGCTTCTACCCCAAAGCCATAAGACTCCTGAACATCTAATTAAATGGCCACCCAGACTATTTGTGTTSCCCCCCCCCCCCCCCCYTTTACACTGCTGCTACTCTCTGTTGTTATCATCTATGCATAGTCACTTTAATAACTCTACCTACATGTACATATTACCTCAACTAACAGGTGCCTCCACACATCGACTCTGTACCGGTACCCCCTTGTATATAGTCTTGCTGTTGGTATTTTACTGCTGCTCTTTAATTACTTGTTACTGTTATTTCTTATTCTTTTATTTGTTTATTTTTTAGCTTCATTGTTGGTTAGGGGCTAGTAAGTAAGCATTTCACTGTAAGGTTGTGTTGTATTCGGCGCACGTGACTAATACAATTTCATTTGATTTGGTTGTCTCCTCTCTTCCCCCACCATGTCACAGGGGAGGCGGTGAGGTAAGAATGGGGGAAGGGGAAGCCCTCCATATCTCCATTCCACATATCAACACTATAATACCCCCAGCTGCAGCTTCTCAAAAGGGTCACCAAACCACCCAAGGTCTTTTACACAGGTACACCTGCCTTTGTGGAAACAACGTGACAACAGAAGTAAACATTAAGGTGTTGAGAGAACCGCTTCCTCCGGTGGTCTTATCAGTCACTGGATCAAATGGTGTCTAAATAAAGCTTGAATTAGAAGTACAGTGCACTTAAGCAGTACTCTAGCAGGCTTGCATATTTTGAGTTGATACAGTTGATGGTACAGGATGAGAACATTTGTCATGAGTAGCACAGTTGCTTTAATACTGTCTAAGTAAAGTTGTAAGCAACAATTGAACAGAAGATGACGCCGATAGACATGGCAGCTCTGCTTCTAGCTCCCTAGGAACTTTGCAGTAATATTTTTTTTTACAAGCATTTCGCTTCACCCGCAATAACATCTGCTAAATATGTGTATGCGACCAATGAAATTTGATTTGATTGGGATCTTGATTTTCTTCCTGGTTATTTGAAGCCCCCATGGGATGTTTCTAGTGACTAGTGACCTCTAGGGGCAGAAGTTAGAGATTAATTGCCTTGAAAGTCTTGGGACAGTAGTACACTACCATAAAATCAACCAAGAGCGATATCATCTAACATCTGAACTGATTAGTAGATCGAAAGATAGAATGGATTGGGCAAGTAAAAAGAGAAGTTATCTACAGTCAATATGAAGCACAGCCATTAATATTTTTCTTTAGGGGTATGTGCTTAGCACAGCAAGCACTGTGGTTCAGCAATCAATTTGCTAAAAAAGCAGCACAGACCAACTTGCAAAAACATCTTGGTTTGGAAACCTCAAGACAGAAAAACTACAAGAGGAGAGTATGAATATGGATATATAGTATGAATTCTACATGCCAAAACCAATATAAATACAACCACCGCTATAAAACTCGCATGTTGACATTCTCACAAATCCTTCTCCTTTAATAATAGGTCTTCTGTTAACACAGAACCCAAGTTGGTAACTTACTATAATTTACTCTTATACATTTGTTATTACATGGTTATTACTAGTAACATTATTCCAGCATTTACTACACATGACTGGGCAACACACATATTCATTGCCAATATTGCCACCTGGTGGTGATCAGTTGGCATCAGTCATACAAAGAACAGTGCCCATGGCAACATGGCCCATGGCAATACATACTATTACATAGATTAGCGAATATTGATTATTTAAATAATTCATTTCAGTGTGCCTATAGTCTATTTTCACACACTCTTTGAATATACACTGAACAAAATATATACTCAACATGTAAAAAGTGTTGCCATGTTTCTTGAGCTGAAATAAAAGATCCCAGAAATGTTCCATAAGCACAAAAACGTATTTCTCTCAAGTTTTGAGGAAGCGTGAAATTGGCATGCTGACGGTGGGGTTATGGTATGGGCAGGCATAAGCTACGTACAACAAACACAATTGCATTTTATCGATGGCAATTTGAATGCACAGAGATACCGTGATGAGCGCTTGAGGCCCATTGTTGTGCTATTCATCCGCCGCCATCACCTCATGTTTCAGCATGATAACGCACGGCCCCATGTCGCAAGGATCTGTACACAATTCCTGGAATCTGAAAATGTCAGCGTTCTCACCAGACATGTCACCAATTGAGCCTGTTTGGGTTGCTCTGGATCGACGTGTACACCAGCATGTTCCAGATCCAGACAACTTCGCACAGCCATTGAAGAGGAGTGGGGCAACATTTCACAGGCCACAATCAACAACATACTGATCAACTCTATGCAAATAAGATCGGTTGCGCTGCATGAGGCAAATGGTGGTCACACCAGAAACTGACTGGTTTTCTGATCCACATCCCTACTTTTTTTTAAGGTGTTGTCACGGCCGTTAAAAGATGAGGACCAAGGTGCAGCGTGGTGAGCGTACATTTTCTTTATTGAATAAAAATGACGCCGAACAAAAAACACTACAAAAACAAACCGTGAAGCTACATGCTATGTGCCCTAAACAAAAGTCAACTTCCCACAAACACAGGTGGAAAAAAGAGCTACCTAAGTATGGTTGCCAATCAGAGACAACGATAGACAGCTGTCCCTGATTGAGAACCATACCCGGCCAAAACATAGAAATAGAAAATCATAGAAACACAAAACATAGAATGCCCAACCCAACTCACGCCCTGACCAAACCAAAATAGAGACATAAAAAGGATCTCTAAGGTCAGGGCGTGACAGGTGTCTGTCACCAACAGATGCATATCTGTATTTCCAGTCATGTGAAATCCATAGATTAGGGCCTAAAGAATTTACTTAATTTTATTATATGAACCGTAACTCAGTAAAATATTTGAAATTGTTGCATGTTGCGTTTATGTTTGTTCTGTGAATTTCACTTTCTGTTTATTTTCTGATTACATGCACCATGGCGACTACTGTATATTATGATGGTGTTTTCCCATCAAAGAAGGTGCTTATCTTGAACGTTTTTATGGTATTTTTCTCTCTTGGTCCAGTTTAAAATACACACAGCCCTTTGTTGTAACTATACATACTACAGCAGTGAAAACCTCATTTATTTTTCTTGGCCTTCACTTGAAACTTCTCCTATACTTCATAGAAAGCACATACTAGTTGGACGTTTTTGTTTGGCTTTTGCTACAGCATACAATGACATTCAAGACATATCTGTGCTTCCAACTTTGTGGCAACAGTTTGGGGAAGGCCCTTTCCTGTTTCAGCTTGACAATGCCCCCGTGCACAAAGTGAAGTCTATACAGAAATGGTTTGTTGAGGTCGGTGTGGAAGAACTTGACTGGCCTGCACAGAGCCCTGACCTCAACCCCATCAAACACCTTTGGGATGAATTGGTACGGCGACTGCAAGCCAGGCCTAATCGCCCAACATCAGTGCCCGACCTCACAAATGCTCTTGTGGCTGAATGGAAGCAATTTTCCAACATTTAGTGGAATGCCTTCCCAGAAGAGTGGAGGCTTTTATAGCAGCAAAAGGGGGACCAAATCCATATTAATGCCCAAGATTTTTTAATTCGATTTTCGACGAGCAGGTGTCCACATACTTTTGGTCATGTAGTGTATAACATCTTCAATAATAGGGCAACTCCAAAAATGATGTTTGATGGGCTGTTATGAAAGACAATGTGGATGACTGAAAATAATAGTTATGTAACAATATTAATTATAGAAATATTGGGTCTAATACAAGACAAGGTGGGCAAATTTTTGTTTTCTGATACGTTGAAACATTTAAACTGCTGTGAAGAAACAATGTTTTGTGGTATTTACCATCTATCATGAAATTTGGAACCAAACTAATAATTGCTGACTGGCTTATGGCACTCGAGAGACTGGTTTCAGTTCAAGATACAGAAAAATAAGATATATCTGTGACAAATGTAATTTCCTGAAGAACGATATCACATAGATTTGTATCACTGACTGCAATGTTTCCTGCCTGTTCATACTCCTTGCAATGTTACCACTGTCTATGTAGCCTAAAGTATAGCTCCAGTGATGATGGAAGCAATGCACTCATTGAATTTAATCTATCCTGCCATGACACTGGTGCTACTGTAACCGATGCGAAATGGCTAGCTAGTTAGCGGTGGTGCGCGCTAATAGCGTTTCAATCGGTGACGTCACTTGCTCTGAGACCTTGAAGTAGTGGTTCCCCTTGCTCTGCAAGGGCCGCGGCTTTTGTGTAGCGATGGGTAAAGATGCTTCGTGGGTGACTGTTGTTGATGTGTGCAGAGGGTCCCTGGTTCGCGCCCAGGTCGGGGCGAGGGAGCGGACTAAAGTTAAACTGTTACACTACAGTGCTAGGCTATTTATATCACCCACCACCAACTGTAACTCTCTCTCTCCCAACACGCAGTGACACCTGGGCCTGTGCAGGAAGCATCTCTGTGTCACTGACATGTCATGCACCAGTAGCTCTCTATTCCAGTGAATACATTACTCAGTTTGTGTGATACTTCTGTAAAAAAACAGCCTGGTTATTACTACAAGAAACTAGAGTTCATTGCCTTCAGAAATGTATCCTGCTCAGTGAGGATTCACTCATGCATAAGCCTACAGGCTAAGCATAGTGCATGGATTGTTCCTATGTCTAATATAATAGTGGGAACAATGACAATAGATTTTGATTGGATGGACATTTGAGAGTGATTATGAGGCCTAAGGGGGTTCCCCAAGTCAGAGACAGAAAGATAGATCATTGATAGATTCTGGATAAGCTCAAAGGGTCTATCTGAGTACCAAGCGTGTACACACAGCAGTGTTCTAGAATATTGGACCATTGGCTTTCATATTTTTCAAATTCTCAGCGCAGCTCAAGCAATTTCTCCAACTGTCAACACATTCAAATGAATAGAGGATGTGTACCAGAGACATGTTGGTTGGGAATTGTAGTGAGGTGCGCGTCCGTCTGTGTCCCCTGGGGATGGTGCTCTCAGAGCCGCTTAACTATGTCACAAGGGGACGCCGGACTATTACTTCTCAGGATGGATTAATAAAATGAAATGTACTTGGCAAATTTGATGCGTTGTATTGTCTCCTGACTGTATTGTTTTTTTGAAAAGGCAGTAGGCAGTTCCTGGGATCGAATAGGTTGAGCTAACATGCCTATTAGCTAGCTAACTGTGTGCAAATTGTTTTGACCCTCTGCGATTATTTGATAACGTCAATGGCAGCCCATGAGGAGATTAGCATGGCTACTACTTCGACTTCCACAGCGAAGCTAGCTCACCATCGCCCCGCCCGGCCCCACATCGTCACGGTGAGCATGTCATCACGAGCCCATGACATGCGAGTGTTCCTCACTACAGTGATCGATGGAAAGTGTGGTGTTTATCATGGAAGTGGTATGGACAGTTTTATTTGCAGTTCGAAAAGGGACGCTGTTTTCTGTAACATGTGTAGACATTTCCCCGAGGCCACTATGGTAGGCTAATTTGTTAGAGACAGATATAATGATTGGAAGTACCTTCGCGAGGCATACGTCAAGCACCAGGCTAGCCAACTCCACTATTTTGCACTGGATCAGTTTGAAGGCTACAGTGCAAATCATCGCAATCAAACCAGGAGTAAATCAACTTTTAAATCAATTTAACCGGGAGGTCATGGACTATTCATTTGTAGAAAGGAATCGTGATCATGCCAAAGCAAACAGGACATAACACTATGTGGACATAAGGAGAGTGAAGAAGCCCTTAATTAATAAGGGCAGCAACTTTTGGAATTATTTTACATATCTAAATATGATTAAAAAAATTATAAATCATCTGACTGAGCTGCAGACCCGGTTCCAGGATGATAAATATGGAACAATGAGAGCAGCAACTGCCTGTCTGCCAAGGTCTAGGACTTTTGCACTGAAATAATCACTGTTGGCTCCATGTAATCACTATCATATCTCTGTTGAGAATGCTGAATTAACCATGTTTATTCAGCAACTGCGTCAGAATGTAGAGGGAGGTCAGGAATTCCCAACCGAAATTATGGACAGCTGCAGCCCTGACATTTTACCTAGCATCAATAGACTACTATAGTATTATATACAGTATATACTGTATACAGTGCCATCAGAAATTCTTCATACCCCTTGACTTATTCCGCACGTAGAGTTACAGGAATTTGTTTTCACCCATCTACACACAATCCTCCGGAATGACAATTTGAAAACATGTTTTTACAAATGTTTGTAAGTTTATTGAAAATGAAATACAGAAATATCTCATTTACATAAGTATTCACACTCCTGAGTCAACATTTTGTAGAAGCACCATTGGCAGTGGTTACAGCTGTGAGTCTAAGAGCTTTCCACACCTGGATTGTGCAACATTTGCCCATTTTATTATTTTCTAAATTCTTTAAGCTCTGTCAAATTGGTTGTTGATCATTGCTAGACAACCATATTCAGGTCTTGTCATAGATTTTCAAGTAGATTTAATTCAAAACTAACTTGGCCACTCAGCAACATTCACTGTCTTCTTGGTAATCAACTCCAGTGTAGATTTGGCCTTGTGTTTTAGGTTATTATCCTGCTCAAAGGTGAATTCATCTCCCAGACACACTGAACTCTGTCTGTGAAGTAGTTGGTGAACCAGGCGAGGCAGTCATTTGAGAAACCAAGGCTGTTGAGTCTGCCGATAAGAATGTGGTGATTGACAGAGTCGAAAGCCTTGGCCAGGTCGATGAATACAGCTGCACAGTATTGTCTCTTATCGATGGCGGTTATGATATCGTTTAGGACCTTGAGCATGGCTGAGGTGCACCCAAGACCAGCTCGGAAACCAGATTGCATAGCGGAGAAGGTACGGTGGGATTCGAAATGGTCTGTGATCTGTTTGTTAACTTGGCTTTCGAAGACCTTAGAAAGGCAGGGTAGGATAGATATAGGTCTGTAGCAGTTTGGGTCTAGAGTGTCTCCCCCTTGAGGAGGGGATGACCGCGGCAGCTTTTAAATCTTTATAGAACTCAGACAATACGAAAGAGAGGTTGAACAATCTAAAAATGGGGGTTGCAACAATTTCGGCGGATAATTTTAGGAAGAGAGGGTCCAGATTGTCTAGCCCGGCTGATTTGTAGGGGTCCAGATTTTGCAGCTATTTCAGAACATCAGCTATCTGGATTTGGGTGAAGGAGAAATGGGGGAGGCTTGGGCAAGGTGCTGTGGGGGGTGCAGGGCTGTTGACCGGGGTAGGGGTAGCCAGGTGGAAAGCATGGCCAGCCATAGAAAAATGCTTATTGAAATTCTCAATTATCGTGGATTTATTGGTGGTGACAGTGTTTCCTAGCCTCAGTGCAGTGGGCAGCTGGGAGGAGGTGCTCTTATTCTCCATGGATTTTACAGTGTCCCAGAACTTTTTGGAGTTTGTGCTACAGGATGCAAATTTCTGTTTGAAAAAGCTAGCCTTTGCTTTCCTAATTGCATGTGTATATTGGTTCCTAACTTCCCTGAAAAGTTGCATATCGCGCGGGCTATTCAATGCTAATGCAGTACGCCACAGGATGTTTTTGTGCTGGTCAAGGGCAGTCAGGTCTGGAGTGAACCAAGGGCTATATCTGTTCCTGTTTCTATTTTTTTTTGAATGGGGCATGCTTATTTAAGATGGTGAGGAAAGCACTATTAAAGAATAACCAGGCATCCTCTACTGACGGAATGAGGTCAATATCCTTCCAGGATACCCAGGCCAGGTCGATTAGAAAGGCCTGCTCACTGAAGTGTTTTAGGGAGCGTTTGACACTGATGAGGGGTGGTCGTTTGACCGCAGACCCATTACGGACGCAGGCAATGAAGCAGTGATAACTGAGATCCTGGTTGAAGACAGCAGAGGTGTATTTGGAAGGCAGGTTGGTTAGGATGATATAAATGAGGGTGCCCGTGTTTACGGATTTGGGGTTGTACCTGGTAGGTTCATTGATAATTTGTGTGAGATTGAGGGCATCAAGCTTAGATTGTAGGATGGCTGGGGTGTTAAGCATGTCCCAGTTTAGGTCACCTAACAACACGAGCTCTGAAGATAGATGGGGGGCAATCAATTCACATATGGTGTCCAGGGCACACCTGTTCACACACCTGTATGCCATTTTCCCACACTATTTAGTTCAGTTCTTTGCACTCCATCACTGTGAGGTATTGTTTGTTTTGTGCCACATGTCTTTCAGAGCTCTGGTTTTCCCGTGATTTACTCCTCCCGTGTATGATAGTTTTTGCCTGCCTCAGTAAAGACGCTTTTTGCCTATTCCCTGCCTGTACTTTAGCCTATCGGATTTCCTGTTATCTACCCATTGCCTGATCTCCCAGACTACGTTACTAGCCTTTTCCCTGCCTGTACTGTTGACCTTTTGGGCCCCCTGTGTATGATCTTCTGCCTACCCCTGGACCCAGCTACCTGCCTCCTCCTGTGGTCCTTTGCAATAAACACCTGCTGTGCCCTGCGCTTGTGTTCATTACACCCAAAAAAGCCCAAATAATTGTGCCATTATCCAATACATTTTCTGTATAATATAGGCTACTGCACATTATTATTATAATAAATAAAAAATGTAACCTTTATTTAACTAGGTAAGTCAGTTGAGAACAAATTCTTATTTACAATGACGGCCTACCCCGGCCGACGCTGGGCCAATAATGCGCCGCCCTATGCACAATAGAAAAACATAAAAGCTAATTTATGTAGATAGCTATATTCTCTCTTGGGTAAATAAATGAAGTTTGCTTCAGTGGGCTAATATTTTTGAGTGTGAACTGTATTACTGTACTGTCTTGTATTATATGGATTGGAATTACACACATCGTTCAAACAGTGATAAAGCAGGGAGAGAACATGCGATTCTGGTGCAGCACATGCGGCCTATAGGCTAGCGAATTTAATTTGAAAAATAATAAGGCCTAATTGTATAATTAGTAGGCTGACGCATATATACAGTTGAAGTCGGAAGTTTACATACACCTTAGCCAAATACATTTAAACTCAGTTTATCACAATTCCTGACATTTAATCCTAGTAAAAGTTCCCTGTTTTAGGTCCGTTAGGATCACCACTTTATTTTAAGAATGTGAAATGTCAGAATAATAGTAGAGAGAGTGATTTATTTCAGCTTTTATTTCTTTCATCACATTCCCAGTGGGTCAGAAGTTTACATACTGTACATTCAATTATTATTTGGTAGCATTGCCTTTAAATTGTTAACTTTTGTTTAACGTTTCAGGTAGCCTTCCACAAGCTTCCCACAATAAATTGGGTGAATTTTGGCCCATTCCTCCTGACAGAGCTGGTGTAACTGAGTCAGGTTTGTTGGCCTCCTTGCTCACACACGCTTTTTCAGTTCTGCCCAAAATTTTCGAAAGGATTGAGGTCAGGGCTTTGTGATGGCCACTCCAATACCTTGACTTTGTTGTCCTTAAGCCATTTTGCCACAACTTTGGAAGTATGCTTGGGGTCATTGTTCATTTGGAAGACCCATTTGCAACCAAGCTTTAACTTCCTGACTGATGTCTTGAGATGTTGCTTCAATATATCCACATAATTTTCCTCCCTCATGACGCCATCTATTTTGTGAAGAGCACCAGTCCCTCCTGCAGCAAGGCACCCCCACAACATGATGCTGCCACCCCTGTGCTTCTCGTTTCTGATGGTGTTCTTCGGCTTGCAAGCTTCCCCCTTTATCCTCCAAACATAACGATGGTCATTATGGCCAAACAGTTCTATTTTTGTTTCATCAGACCAGAGGACATTTCTCCAAAAAGTATGATCTTTGTCCCCATGTACAGTTGCAAACCGTAGTCTGGCTTTTTTTATGGTGGTTTTGGAGCAGTGGCTTCTTCCTTGCTGATGTCGATATAGGACTAATTTTACTGTGGATATAGATACTTTGTACCTGTTTCCTCCAGCATCTTCACAAGGTCCTTTGCTGTTGTTCTGGGATTTATTTGCACTTTTCGCCCTAAAGTACGTTCATCTCTAGGAGACAGAACGTGTCTCCTTCCTGAGCGGTATGACGGCTGCGTGGTCCCATGGTGTTTATACTTGTGTACTATTGTTTGTACAGATGAACGTGGTACCTTCAGGCGTTTGGAAATTGCTCCCATGGATGAACCAGACTTGTGGTCTACAATGTTTTTTCTGAGGCCTTGGCTGATTTCTTTTGATTTTCCCATGATGTCAAGCAAAGAGGCACTGAGCTTGAAGGTAGGCCTTGAAATACATCCACAGGTACACCTTCAATTGACTCAAATGATGTCAATTAGCCTATCAGAAGCTTCTAAAGCATGACATAATTTTCTGGAATTTTCCAAGCTGTTTAAAGGCACAGTCAACTTAGTGTATGTAAACTTCTAACCCACTGGAATTGTGATACAGTGAATTATAAGTGAAATTATCTGTCTGTAAACTATTGTTGGAAAACTTACTTGTGTCATTCATAAAGTAGATGTCCTAACCGACTTGCCAAAACTATAGTTTGTTAACAATAAATTTGTGGAGTTGTTGAAAAACGAGTGTGTATGTAAACTTCTGACTTCAACTGTACTTTTCATAATATTTCCACTAATGTTATTAGCCTACCTCCTCTTTCTATATTGTTGCTTCATTCCTTCCTCGCTTTCAACAGTTAATTTAAATATGTTTCATTGTCCTTATCTTAATCATTCTAATGACTTCTCTTCACGAAGATTGAATGGTTATGGGTTTGAATAAATAACTGCTATGGCCTACCGCCATCGAGTGTTCACTCTTCTTTCAAGTTCTATTGGCTGCTGTATTTAACATTTAGCAAAAAATAGCTTGTGTCCGTCTTCGAATAGTCTACTGGTATAAGAAATGCAACAAAAAAATAATGCCCAGCAAGCTATTCCAGTCTAGCTTTTCTTGCATGGGACTCCAAGCGCTCCGGAGCATTTTTTAAGGAGAGGCCAGAGGCAGAGACTATAAGTTAGAAGATTATTATGCATAACCCATCATTAGTTAGTAAAATATAAGGCAAATACTGCATTGAATTTATTACCTGGTAGAGGTAGGCAAGGACATCTACAGTGCATTCGGAAAGCATTCAGACCCTTTGACTTTTTAAACATTTTGTTACGTTACAGCCTTATTCTAAAATTGATTAAATTGTTTTTTTCCCCTCATCAATCTACACACAATACCCCATAATGACGAAGCAAAAACTGTTTGCAAATGTACTAAATATTAAAAACTGAGATATCACATTTACATAAGTATTCATACCCTTTACTCAGTACTTTGTTGAAGCACCTTTGTCAGTGATTACAGCCTTGAGTCTTCTTGGGTATGACGCTACAAGCTTGGCACACCTGTTTTTGGGGAGTTTCTCCAATTCTTCTCTGCAGATCCTCTCAAGCTCTGTCAAGTTGGATGGAGAGCGTCGCTGCACAGATATTTTCAGGTCTCTCCAAAGGTGTTAGATCGGGTTCAAGACCGGGCTCTGGCTGGGCCACTCAAGGACATTCAGAGACTTGTCCCGAAGCCACTCCTGTGTTGTCTTGGCTGTGTGCTTAGGGTTGTTGTCCTGTTGGACGGTGAACCTTCGCCCCAGTCTGAGGTACTGAGCACTCTGGAGCAGGTTTTCATCAAGGATCTCTCTGTACTTTGCTCCATTAATTTTTCCCTCGATCCTGACTAGTCTCCCATTCCTTGCTGCTTAAAAATAACCCCACAGCATGATGCTGCCACTTCCATGCTTCACTGTAGGGAACGTGCCAGGTTTACTCCAGACGTGATTCTTGGCATTCAGGCTGAAGAGTTTCATCAGACCTGAGAATCTTGTTTGTCATGGTCTGAGAGTCCTTTAGCTGCCTTTTGGCAAACTCCAAGCGGGCTGGCATGTGCTTTTTACTGAGGAGTGGTTCCGTCAATTTAAGAATGATGGAGGCCAGTGTGTTCTTGGGGACCTTCAATGCTGCATAAATGTTTTGGTACACTTCCCTAGATCTGTGCCTCGACACAATCCTGTCTCGGAGCTCTACGAACAGTTCCTACGACATCATGGCTTGGTTTTTGCTCTGACATGCACTGTCAACTGTGGGACCTTATAAACTGTAGACAGGTGTGTGCCTTTCAAAATCATGTCCAACCAAGTTGTAGACACATCTCAAGGATGATCAATGGAAACAGGATGCACCTGAGCTCAATTTCGAGTCTCATAGCAAAGGGTCTGAAAACTTCTGTAAATAAGTACTTTTTTTTTTTTACTATTCATTTGCAAAAATGTCTAAAAACCTGTTTTTGCTTGTCATTATAGGGTATTGTGTGTAGATAGATGATGAATTTGTTTTAATTTAATCCATTTTATAATAAGGCTGTAACGTAACAACATGTGGAAAGAGTCAAGGGGTCTGAATACTTTCCGAATGCACTGTAATTTTTATATAAACTCAGCAAAAAAATAAACGTCCTCTCACTGTCAACTGCGTTTATTTTCAGCAAACTTAACATGTGTAAATATTTGTATGAACATAACAAGATTCAACAACAGAGACAAAAACTGAACAAGTTCCACAGACATGTGACTAACAAAAATTGAATAATGTGTCCCTGAACAAAGGGGGGTGGTCAAAATCAAAAGTAACTGGTGGTCAGTATCTGGTGTGGCCACCAGCTGCATTAAGTACTGCAGTGCATCTCCTCCTCATGGACTGCACCAGATTTGCTAGTTCTTGCTGTGAGATGTTACCCCACTCTTCCACCAAGGCACCTGCAAGTTCCCAGACATTTCTGGGGGGAATGGCCCTAGCCCTCACCCTCCGATCCAACAGCCTGCAGGAAGAGTACCACATGAGGGAGGAGGATGTCTTCCCTGTAACGCACAGTGTTGCGATTGCCTGCAACGACAACAAGCTCAGTCCGATGATGCTGTGACACACCGCCCCAGACCATGACGGACCCTCCACCTCCAAATCTATCCCGCTCCAGAGTACAGGCCTCGGTGTAACGCTCATTCCTTTGACAATAGACATGAATCCGACCATCACCCCTGGTGAGACAAAACCGCGACTCGTCAGTGAAGAGCACTTTTTGCTAGTCCTGTCTGGTCCAGCGACGGTGGGTTTGTGCCCATAGGCGACGTTGTTGCCGGTTACGTCTGGTGAGGACCTGCCTTACAACAGGCCTACAAGCCCTCAGTCCAGCCTCTCTCAGCCTATTGCGGACAGTCTGAGTACTGATGGAGGGATTGTGCGTTCCTTGTGTAACCTTGTGTTGCCATCCTGTACCTGTCCCGCAGGTGTGATATTCAGATGTACCGATCCTGTGCAGGTGTTGTTACACGTGGTCTGCCACCGTGAGGATGATCAGCTGTCCTTCCTGTTTCCCTGTAGCGCTGTCTTAGGCATCTCACAGTACGGACATTGCAATTTATTGCCCTGGCCACATCTGCAGTCCTCATGCCTCTGTAACGGATGTGAAATGGCTAGCTAGTTAGCGGGTACGCGCTACTAGCGTTTCAATCAGTTACGTCACTTGCTCTGAAACCTACTAGTAGTGTTGCCCCTTGCTCTGCAAGGGCCGTGGCTTTTGTGGAGCGATGGGTAACGACGCTTCGTGGGTGACTGTTGTTGATGTGTGCAGAGGGTCCCTGGTTCGCGCCCGTGTCGGAGCGAGGGGACGGTTTAAAGTTATACTGTTACACCTCCTTGCAGCAAGCCTAAGGCACGTTCACGCAGATGAGCAGGGACCCTGGGCATCTTTCTTTTGGTGTTTTTTCAGTCAGTAGAAAGGCCTCTTTAGTGTCCTAAGTTTTCATAATTGTGACCTTAATTGCCTACCGTCTGTAAGCTGTTAGTGTCTTAACGACCATTCCACAGGTGCATGTTCATTAATTGTTTATGGTTCATTGAACAAGCATGGGAAACAGTGTTTAAACCCTTTACAATGAAGATCTGTGAAGTTATTTGGATTTTTACGAATTATTTTTGAAAGACAGGGTCCTAAAAAAGGGCTGTTTCTTTTTTTGCTGAGTTTGTATAGGGCTATATACGAATTGGATGCAATTGCAATGGAGTTGATGGAGAGAGAGAAAGACTGCGAGAGAGTGTGCACTGATTTTAAGCAATAATATTCAAGTGATAGGCTGTTTTAAAACTCTGCAGCTGCAATAAAAAAAAATCTTTACAATTAAAAAAACAAGGTGACCCCCGAAAGTCAGATTGAGATGGGTAAATTAGAAGCGCATTCGGTCTTTATATTACTGTAGTACAGGCTATGCTGCAGCAAATTTAGGCCTATCTGTCACAAGAAAAAAAGTTACCACGATGAGATGATTGGTCTACATGCATTGTGAACTGCGCTCCATACTGAGATGGGTCTGTCCCCACCCTGAGCTTGATTCATCAAGCAGAGGCCATATAGAAGCCCAATTTAGACATTGCATATAATTGAACAGTTCCATTTCACGCCATGCTGCTCATATAAATAATTTATTATAATTTACCGGTTTCTCGCAGTTATTTATCCCGGTAAAAGGGAGTGGTTTTGGTTGGTAAATCTCGGTAACCGGAATCCCGCCATTCAACCCTACCATTGGCCTAGTGGTAGAATCCCTGAGTGGTTTCCTTCCTCTCGAGCAACTGCGCTAGGAAGGACGCCTGTATATTTGTAGTGACTGGGTGTATTGATACATCATCCAAAGTGTAATTAATAACTTTACCATGTTCAAAGGGATATTCAATGTCTGCTTCTTTTTTTTTTTTACTCATCTACCATTAGGTCATCATTATTTTAAGACATGAAGGTCAGTCAATCCCGAAAATGTCAAGACCTTCGAAAGTTTCTTCAAGTGCAGTCGCAAAAACCATCAAGCGCTATAATGAAACTGGCTCTCATGAGGACCGCCACAGGAATGGAAGACCCAGAGTTACCTCTGCTGCAGAGGATAAGTTCATTAGAGTTACCAGCCTCAGAAATTGCAGCCCAAATAACTGCTTCACAGAGTTCAAGTAACAGACACATCTCAACAATTTTTCAGAAGTGACTGCGTGAATCTGGTGTGATGAGATCAAATTTCAGATTTTTGGTTCCATCAGCCGTGTCTTTGTGAGACGCAGAGTAGGTGAACGGATGATCTCTGCATGTGTGGTTCCCACTGTGAAGCATGGAGGAGGAAGTGTGATGGTGTGGGGGTGCTTTGCTAGTGACACTGTCAGTGATGTATTTAGAATTCAAGGCACACTGAACTAGCATGGCTACCACAGCATTCTGCAGTGATACGCCATCCCATTTGGTTTGAGCTTAGTGGGACTATAATTTGTTTTTCAACAGGACAATGACCCAACACACATTCAGGCTGTGTCAGGGCTATTTGACCAAGAAGGAGAGTGATGTAGTTCTGCATCAGATGGCCTGGCCTCCACAATCACCCAACCTCAACCCAATTGAGATGGTTTGGGTTGAGTTGGACCGCAGAGGGAAGGAAAAACAGCCCACAAGTGCTCAGCAAACTCCTTCAAGACTGTTGGAAAAGCATTCCAGGTGAAGCTGGTTGAGAGAATGCCAAGAGTGTGCAACGCTGTCATCAAGGCAAAGGGTGACTACTTTGAAGAATCTCAAATCTATTTTGAGTTGTTTAACACTTTTTTGTTAACTACATGATTCCATATGTGTTATTTCATAGTTTTGATGTCTTCACTATTATTCTACAATGTAGAAAATTGTAAAAATAAAGAAAAACCCTTCATTGAGTAGGCGTGTCCAAACTTTTGACTGGTACTGTACATATCTCCCTGGCATATTACATAATTTATGCAGCAGCATACAATACATTTTTGGACTTTGTTGTGCTGTGCTCACTTCCTTCCAAACCACTCATTGTTGAATTTGCGATTTCCAACTTGTGTAATGTTTACGTCCAATGGCCGATGAGCACCGATACGTTTTATCTATAATTTCTCCTCATTATTTATCTTCATGTGACAAGGATTGAAAAGGATTTGCCAGTAGATTGTCAACTTGATTCATGATGAAAGCTACTGTACATATAACGTGATTTGATGTTATTTTATCTGTTGCCAATGACCTTGAGCCTTCTTGGATGGGCACTTCTAATGTAACTCTGTCAGCACTCAAATGGCTAGAATTTTCGAGGTCTCCCCTTAGACTTCGCAGTGACGTAGTTTCCCCATGAGTGACAGAACACTGAGCCAATCACAGCGCAATGCTACTTATTTTCTGCTGGCTTGCCCCACCACTACAGAAAGCACTGAGCTGGGCTGAAGCACCTGCATTTTGGAGCTGCCTTGCTCAAGAAAACAAACATGGTCTCTTTTTTTGTTTTCTTGAGTATGTGGCTTAATTAACTCAATGATATACACTACCGTTCAAATGTTTGGGATCATTTAGAAATGTCATAAAAAAAAAAAAGAAAAGCACATTTTTTGTCCATTAAAATAACATCAAATTGATCAGAAATACTGTGTAGACATTGTTAATGTTGTAAATGATGTAGCTGGAAACGGCTGATTTTTAATGGAATATCTACATAGGCGTACAGAGGCCCATTATCAGCAACCATCACTCCTGTGTCCCAGTAGCACATTGTGTTAGCCTTTTAAAATGATAAACTTGGATTAGCTAATTGATCATTAGAAAACCCTTTTGCAATCATGTTAGCACAGCTGAAAACTGTGGTGCTGATTTAAAGAAGCAATAAAACTGTCCTTCTTTAGACTAGTTGAGTATCTGGAGCATCAGCATTTGTGGGTTCGATTACAGGCTCAAAATGGCCAGAAACAAAGAGCTTTCTTCTGAAACTCGTCAGTCTATTCTTGTTCTAAGAAATGAAGGCTATTCCATGCGAGAAATTGGCAAGAAACTGAAGATCTGGTAAAACGCTGTGTACTACTCCCTTGGGCGAGCAGTTTGCTGATGGGAGAGCGGTTTGCTGATGTCAATGTTGTGAACAGAGTGCCCCCATGGTGTCGGTGGGGTTACGGTATGGGTAGGTATAAGCTACGGGCAACAAACACTATTGCATTTTATGATGGTAATTTGAATGCACAGAGATACCGTGACGAGATCCTGAGGCCCATTATCGTGCCATTCTCTGCCATCACCTCATGTTTCATCATGATAATGCACAGCCCAATGTCACAAGGATGTGTACACAATTCATGGACGTTGAAAATGTCCCAGTTCTTCCATGACCTGCATACACACCAGACATGTCACCCATTGAGCGTGTTGTGGATGCTCTGGATCGACATGTACGATTCCCAGCAACTTCGCACAGCCATTGAAGAGGAGTGGGACAACATTCCACAGGCTACAATCAACAATCTGATCAGCTCTATGCAAATGAAATGGGTGGTGCTGCATGATGCAAATCATTGTCACACCAGATACTGACTGGTTTTCGGATTCACGACCCTACCTTTTTTTCTTCTTTTTTTAAGGTATCTGTGACCAACAGATGCGTAGGTGTATTCCCAGTCCATAGATTAGGCCCCAATGATTTCATTTCGATTGACTGATTTCCTTATATGAACTGTAACTCAGTAAAACCTTTGAAATTGTTGCATGTTGCGTTTATATTTTTTGTTCTGTGTATATATAAATGTGTATCACAAGTTGGGCGCGGCGCCTAACGCCTACACGGGCGATTGGCGCTCTAGGATTCAATTGCTCTTCAAACAGATAAACTGGTCAAATTGGCCAACGTAAGTGATGTGAAAATATATTCGCTACAATATTTTGATGCATAGTTTACTAGCACGAAACAAGCGTTTTGACAACTCTCTCATTACACGACTGTTTAAATGAATCCCCGTGATAAAGCGGATGACCTACTTCGAGCTTGTGTTGAATGGGGGCACAACACGCGGAGCGTTCTCCAGTGGAAGCTAAACCACATAAGGTAAACCACATTTCAATGACAAAAGAATGATAAACTCCCTCAAACAAATTATCGAACGCCCCCTCTCCTCCCAACGGGTATTGGAGCTTGCGCCGGCTGGTTTTTACTTGATGCTCTGGCGGGTCTCTTGTCTCCAGCGCTAGGCTACCGGTGGTCAAGAATAACAACAGTAGCAGCAGGATGGGCCGCCTTCTTTCAACGCTCTACGTCACATTCAGCTTCCTAGTAAGCGAATTCAAATAGAATACAGCCCCATCTTCCCGCAACACTGACAAGGTCAGCGACCAAGGACCACATACCACATTTGGGGATAGACCGCGCCTATATTCGCAAAAGGTAATATGCGTTTCCTGAAAGTTATGCGTGATGAAATAACACTTACGAAGCTGCCGGTGCGTTTTGTCCTACAATGAAACGCGTTGCTTCGGCATTTAGAGAGCATTTAGAGAGCTGCTTGGTCATTGGGGCAAGAATAGCCCACACCACGTTGTCTTAATGCTTTATAAAACAAATAGGCTGGATTTTGAATTACATTATTTTTCAGTTTGAAATTCACATATTGTGCGTAATCACGGAGTTAACCTAATGTGGTACCGACAGACATGTTCTTCGTTACTCTTAGAATACTCCCAAGATTGTGCGAATGATGTTTATAGACTACAGTAGCCTAGAGAATTATGAGTACTTTTTTATGTAGGCCCAGTGTAGATTATGATATGCATATTTGGCTGGTTCCATCCGGTTTGTATCAGCAGCACACGCACACAGAGTATCTGACCACACGGATTAGGCTCTACACGCGCGTATTGCGAGTCATCACTGATCAATCAGTAGGTCTATTGTACATCTCTCTTCTCATCGCGTGCGTCTCGATAGCCAATGTGAAGTAGCCATTTTACCACAGAGATGACACAGTTACTAAATCCTGCTAGTCTATTATTATCTAAGGATCTGATCTGAACGTTTTTCCGTAAACAGGTTTGGGCCAAGCAGAGGATGTTTCACTCTCCGGGTCAGCTGGTGGGCTTTAAATATAACACCGGTCAGTCACATTTGACCTGCCTTGGTTCCACCTTGACTTGATATAGGAAAGGGAAAGGGGGATATATAGCACGAGATAAACCTGTTTTTTTACAAAATGACCTGCGATGTCTGCCTGGTTCTTGGGTAATGCGAGATGTTATGGGAAATTGGGCAATATATGGCTTGCATTGTTGAAAGAAATGTAGACAAAGAACAATGGGCCATAGATTTGGCTATGTGCCCATATTGATTATGAATTAATAATGCACTTGAGGGGTTTTCACGTTCCTCCCCAGGTCATGACTTTGCTCTGTGGTAGGCCTATTGGAGAAGTTTTGGTACTGGCGTAGGCTGGTTCTGTCTCTGGTACTGGACTACTTTCTTTGGGTTACTAAAGGCAGGGTAATATGTAGACATTGCAGACATGAGAAACCTTTAACATTGGTGTACTGTAACCCACATAGGGGCCTCTCCACTTTGTTGAGCCACCACTTCATAGTTGACCTGACAGATGGCTAGGAACCATTCAAATCCCAATAGAAATGTTGCATGCTAGTGCGCTAGTCTACGTAGCTAAATAATACATGGATGGTTAGCTTCAAGCTTAGCTGACTCATCTCCACAGCCCTTTGTCATCAGCCTCTTAGCCTCACCATCCATCTCCATCTGACTTCCCAACCCCTCTGGAGATAAATCAGTTTTATAGTCAGGCAACTCACAGGGGAAAGGGTTTGTAATCTGGACTAAAACAAGCAGCCCGTAGGCCGTCATTCACTGGTGTGATTAGGGTAATATGACTTCTGACTCGATCCTAAATACTGGACTGTTGTCATAGCCCTCAAGCCACATTCACTGTCCTCTGCACTAATGTCTTTCACTGTTTTCATGTCAACTAAAAGCAGTGTTCCCCCTGACCATGTGGGTAGAAAATCATTCCTTTGGGCTGCTGAGTTGCTGAGGTTTCAGCCCTTATGTGTTACAATAATTTCCAAACAAGTTTGTGGTGTTGACATAGTATTTACAAAGCAGTAGTTCTGATTATTGTTGCGCACACAATAGGGATGAGGGAAAAATCCATAGAGTTACATTTCGCAATATTGTTTTGGACAAATATATAGATATAATAATGATTTTCTAATCAGCGTTAGCTAGCACTAGTCAGCTGTACCTGCGCCAAAACTCTGGTATTGTTCATCCTTAAGCTTGTTCTCCATCTTCTTTTTAAATATTGAAACAACATGTTTCCAGCACTTTTATTTCCATGACTAATCAAAACTCATTTTCTCATGCTCTGTCTTGTCTCTGCAGCAGATTTAGTGAGCAATATGTTCCCATATGTTTGAAAATTTGGAACATCAAATCGCAATAAAATCGCAGTATCGAATCGCAATACATATAGAATTGTGAGAATCACAATACATATCGTATAAGCAGCTTAAATATCGTGATAATATTTCGTGAGCTCTCTGGCAATTTCCAGCCCTAGTATACATGATGCTATACACGTGCTTCTACACCTGCATTGCTTGCTGTTTGGGGTTTTAGGCTGGGTTTCTGTACAGCACTTCGAGATATTAGCTGATGTACGAAGGGCTATATAAAATAAACTTGATTTGATTTGATGATGTTTAATAAGTGCTTGCAAGATTCAATATGAAACCATTTCCAGTATCCTACACCACAGAATATTAGGCATACAAATGCATTTGATGTATACCCTGTGATATGTCAACTGGAGTCAGGTATGTATTAGGTTGCATACCTTCAGTAAGTCCCTAGCCTGGCACAAGAACCCTTGATCAACAACGTGGCTTAGGTGCTGCGTCCAGTGCTCCAGTCCCATGGTGCTGTAGTAGAAAACAGGAAGTGGAGCTCAGACTAATCCCCTGTGAGTAGCTGAGTGGTCCTCTACAGCCGTAGCTTATCAAAAGAAGTTGTAAGAGACAGTTCATGTTCGGTCAGAGCCCAGTTTGTTTATGCTTTTTCTCCAGTTATGAATGTCCTGTTTGGTGTTTACATAGCCTAACACTTACTCGGTGGTCCCCTTTGACCCCCTCTCAAACAAATACTTGGATGAAATGTCCCTCAAATCAATGTAGGCTAATTAAAAAAAAAAATGCTGTAGAAGAATTTAGAAGAATCATCTCCACACCGTTATCAAACTACTAAAACTTTACACTTTTAATGTGTGGTGTAATATGTATGTTTCCCCATACCATTACTTAGGCGTTGACGCTGCAGCAAATATTGGCATGGATTAACAGGTTGGTTCTTGGCACTGGCAGCACTGGATGTTGCTCCAGGGGCCATGACACTCTGCCTAGACAGAAATCACCACTTTATTTAGCTCGCCCTGTGCGCCAGGAGGGCAGGGTTGGCACTTAAAGACCAATGGAACGGTTCCAAAAGTACACTACCTTCCTGGCGTGCTGGGTGAGCTAAATAAATCGCACCTGCTGACTATGCACAAACACCGCTCAAGGCCTTCCATGGTAATTAAAGGTACTTACTTAGCGCTGAAGACATGTCTAATAAGTAGTCTAAGTGGGTGTGGTTAACTGGTAGATGGTAGATAAGTCACCACCCATGCATTTGAACAAAATCAGCTCGGTAATGGGTTAAGAGAACCTGTAGTAAAAGGTATCCGGTAACACTTTACACCAAGTTGTTCTCATACCTGTGTAATGACTTGGTATTTACTCTTGTAATGCCATTATATTAACAGGTATATTGTTGCTCAAAATGTCTCCTTATAGCCTAAATGTGGTAGATAGACTTATTGTGTGCTTTGCCATTACCAGTTGTTCATGTAAGACTACTTGCTGGGTGTGTTGCCGTAGAAGTTAGAAAGCAGAAACTACAATAATAAGGTATCAAACACCTATTGATTATTTTCATTGAAAGACCAATGACTGCTGGGCAGGGTGTGTCTACTCTGGTTGTCAGTGTCCCCATTGTCTCTCAGTAGTTTCTCTATTGAGAAATCATTGAGGTTGTTGTTCCTGTTGCGTCTTTACTATACAGGTCTTTAAAGAGGCAACTGTATACTGGATCACTGTTTCTGGTATATTACTTTCCATCTTGATGAATGTTTATGTCAACATTGAATCGTTTTGTGTGAAGTGAGAGTTGGCAGTTGTGGTGAATGATGAACTCGTAAGAATACACTTTAGCTACAGTACATACATTACTTTAAGGTGACCTCGAGGTCAGGTGCCTGCTATCGAAAAGGCTACAAGCCCCTTCAACACCACCCTGGCTTACACTTTTGACATGCCAGTCCTAGAATTAATGTATTGAGAGAATGAGAGTTCATTTGTTTGCTTTCAGTTTGCTTTCATTATATCATTAAAACTGCGATATGTAACTTTTTGGGCCACCTGACCAAATTCACATGGATATGTGAGTTATAGGTCTGTCATTCGCATTGAAAGCAAGTCTAAGAAGTGGTAGATCTGTTCTAGGTGTGCTATTTCTATGCTCATCATTAAAAGCGCTCACTATGTGGTAGTGATACAGTGAATAGACCTGAGGATCTAAGAAATTATACTCTGCTGGGTGGAATTTTAAATCCTGTGTCACCATTTTCCACTGCCACTTTGACCTCAACCAAAGCATGTTATGGGTGTCGAACCAGAATGGTTTGGTTTTCTACTTGAGAAGAACAAATCAGGAATTCCAGAAACAGTCTGTGTTTTGGGAAAACATATAAACATGGTGGTAATATTAACATTTTGGAGCCTCTTCTTGAAAAAGGAAAAGTCTGCAAGTTATACAACGAGGCCAATAATTGAGCTTTTATTTAACTAGGCAAATCAGTTAAGAACAAATTCTTATTTACAATGACTGCCTACCGGGGAACAGTGGGTTAACTGCCTTGTTCAGGGGCAGAATGACATATTTTTACCTTGTCAGCTAAGGGATTCAATCCAGCAACCTTTCGGTTACTGGCCCAACGCTCAAACCACTAGGCTACCTGCTGCCCCAATAAGCCAACAAGTATGGAAAGCATGTTGTATAGGAAAATGTTTTGACCGGGGCTGGGCACCTGCAGTATGGCCTGACATATGGCAATGGTCAATGAAAATTGCTTCTGAAGACAACACAGAGTTGTATAGAGCACTGTAATGGGGAATATTTCAGATGAATAAAGTTCATATTCAGTTAAGAGTAATTAACACAATACTTTATATTTATTAATTTCTTTTTATGTAGTACACATGATTTCCAGTGTTCTATTTGTGACACTCATTTGTGTCACAGGTTGATGGTCACTAGACTCCTTGCGGTATGTTATGTATTAAACTCATATCTGTTGATAGTGATGGACGTCAGACTGGAGGTACACTGAACCGAGGGCACACTGATATTGTATTGATGACCTTATGAGCTTTGTATGAATTCATCACCCAGTGTCTGGTGGAAAGCAGCCGGCAAAGTTACTGTCTTTTGTCGTGACTTTGTACAAGACTCTCTGGCTGTTGTTTAGAGAACATTGGTGCTGTGATATCAAATAAAAAGGGGGTGGGGGGAATATGTTTAATTGTCACATACAGTGAAATGTGTTGCTTTAATAGGGTCAGCCATAGTAGTACGGTGCCCCTGGAGCAAATTAGGGTTAAGTGCCTTGCTCAAGGGCACATCGACAGGTTTTACACCTTTGTCAGCTCAGGTATTCGAACCAGCGACATTTAGAGAAGGCGGATTAGACATTTCTCTTGGCTTCTGCTCTGGAGATGTTCTCCCTGAATTCTTATAATCAATCAACATGATTTTGATTGATGTGATCAATAACTGCTCTCCATTTTGTTCACCGGGAAAGTCCCCTTTACAAGCACTCATTTTCTCCCTCTCTATCAATCTATTTGCTCTCCGTCTCTTCCTCATGTCTTCCTCTCCCACAGGCTATTCAGACCACATAATCAGGTAGTGTATGATGCTAAAGAAAACACTTGGCTCAAATCTTCTTGTCAGTTTCATCCAAGGTGACACAAGATTCCTTGAGGCCTAGACTGTCACAGGAGTGGCCTGTACCTGCCTGAAGGCCTGCGGATACACAAACCAGAGTACAGCATGGTGACGTTAGTGACCTCGCAATGCCTGAATGTCATTCATACCTTTGTGCAAGGGCCCAACAAGAAACTTCTACACTGCCTGTTTTACATTGAGGCAGTGACTAGATATGAGAAAAAGTGAAGTGTTTTTAAAAAAAATCATTGTTCTACTTCACCTCTATGACCGTGGCAAATGGAGTAGCTGCTATTTATAAAACAAATTATAACACAATGTCAATGAAAAAAAGGGTGATTATCCTGTAAATTGCACAGCTCAAAACCGCAACCAGCCTCAGAGTGGCTCTATATTTACTAAAATTGTTCTGTCAGGGTGGTGCCAAGATAGCTCTGAGTAGGTTAACTATCCATTTTCATTTTCGCTCTGCACACTCTATCCCACATAATCCTGTTGGGTGTACCAAGAGACACAAAGCCACCAATCCTGCTCATCATGTGGCTCATGGGTAGTCAGTCGTGTTGCTGCAGGTGCTGCATTGTGTCCGTTAACTCAGTTACACGTCTTTTCTGTGTCAAGCTCCATGGTTACTCAACGTAGCTCACCTGAAACAGAACATAGACAGGTTCACACACACACACTATTGTGTTACATGCTTTGATCAGCTTGTCATTGAGATAATTCAATTAGAGGAATGCTGTTGTAGTTGTTAGCTGCCTGCCTATGCATTCTAATTCGAAGGCTCCATTAACCTTCCCTGAAGTTTAAGATAACAGGAGTGTTTCGAGCACGGGTAGACCTAAGGTAGGCACACTGTTTGCTCAGTTCAACAACGGGCAAGGACAGGCATCTGAGGTGTCTTGTGATTGGCTTAGACCGGACATATCCCTCCGGTTGGGTGGGACTGTGGTTGGTTGTCTCTGGCTGTGAAAGCATCTGCCCATCCCTCTGTGTCAGCTGCTATTCTGAGACACCAAACAGAGGAAAGACACATTACAGAGGACACATGATGACATCATGGGGAGAGGGGAGAAACTACTGTGGAGCACAAATAATGAATAAACGTCTCTTGAAAAACACAAGTAGGCTCATGTAAGTCAAATAGCCTAAACAAACTTGTTTTGTTTACTTACAGAAAGTTTTTTTGTGCGTGACTGCACATTTGTGTGTGACTGTTATCATCGCTTACAATGTGTGTTTTGGTATTTTCAGTATACTATTCAGATTTATAAACCTAAGCAGCTTATGAGTCCTGAGACCATGTTATGCATTGTCGTCACGTTTAATCAATCAACCCCACTATCAACCCCAGACAATAATCAGATTAGACTTTATTACCATATGGATGTTTGAAAAATAGACAATCTCTTGAGTTTAATTAAAAGAGCAACACATGAGAATATGCACAGAGGATTATATATTTTAGTGATTAGCAATTTATTTTTGCTTAAGTTAGAAATGTTTTAAAAAATGTAAGTCAAGCACCTGAACAGAGTGACGTGAAGATGCCTGTAAGAATACATTTTCTGTACCACTTCACCCTCCGTTAAGCCCACATAATACAGGTCACAAATACTCATGGTGTCTGTTAAATAACAACCGTGTTTACATAGTCGTGATGAAACAACGCCTTTATTTAGAAAAGCTAGGCTGGAGGTATTCCTTACCTAAACAATGTTGTGTGTGTGTGTGTGTGTGTGTGTGTGTGTGTGTGTGTGTGTGTGTGTGTGTGTGTGTGTGTGTGTGTGTGTGTGTGTGTGTGTGTGTGTCAGAAGTCGTGTAGTAGTTATAAACCAGCTGATAAAATCTCAAATTTCAACTACTATCAGTTTTAGCATAAAATTAAAATATACTTTTTAATGTCTTTTATAGTGACGTTGAGCATGCGCGGACCAACTGTCAAGTGTCTTCACTGACATTTTCAACCTTTCCCTGACTGAGTCTGTAATACCTACATGTTTCAAGCAGACCACCATAGTCCCTGTGTCCAAGGAAGCGAAGGTAACCTGCCTAAATGATTACTGCCCCGTGGCACTCACGTCGGTAGCCATGAAGTGCTTTGAAAGGCTGGTCACGGCTCACATCAACAGCATCCCAACAGATCCACAGATGACGCAATCTCAATCACACTCCACACTGCCCTTTCTCACCTGGACAAAAGGAACACCTATGTGAGAATGCTGTTCATCGACTACAGCTCAGCATTCAACGAAGCTCATCACTAAGCTAAGGACCCTGGGACTAAACACCTCCCTCTGCAACTGGATCCTGGACTTCCTGACAGGCCGTCCCCAGGTGGTAAGAGTAGGGAACAACACGTCTGCCACACTGATCCTTAACACTGGGGCCCCTCAGGGGTATGTACTCAGTCCCCTCCTGTATTCCCTGTTCACCCACGACTGCGTGGCCAATCACGACTCCAACACCATCATTAAGTTTGCTGACGACACAACAGTGGTAGGCCTGATCACCGACAACGATGAGATGGCCTATAGGGAGGAGGTCATACAACTGTCAGTGTGGTGCCAGGACAACAACCTCTCCCTCAATGTGAGCAAGACAAAGGAGCTGATCGTGGACTACAGGAAAWTACGGGCCGAACAGGCCCCCATTAACATTGACGGGGCTGTAGTGGAGCGGGTCGAGAGTTTTAAGTTCCTTGGTGTCCACATCACCAACGGACTATCGTGGTCCAAACATACCAAGGCAGTCGTGAAGAGGGCACGACAAAACCTTTTCCCCCTCAGGAGACTGAAAAGATTTGGCGTGGGTCCCCAGATCCTCAAAAGGTTCTACAGCTGCACCATCGAGAGGATCCTGACCGGTTGCATCACCGCCTGGTATGGCAACTGCTCGGCATCTGACCGTAAGGCGCCACACAGGGTAGTGCATCACTGGGGCCAAGCTTCCTGCCCTGGATGGCAGACCAATATAATAGGTGGTGTCAGAGGAAAGCCATAAAATTGTCAGAGACTCCAGTCACCCAAGTTATAGACTGTTGTCTCTGCTACCGCACGGCAAGTGGTACCAGAGCGCCAAGTCTAGGACCAAAAGGATCCTCAACAGCTTCTACCCCCAAGCCATAAGACTGCTGAAGAATTCATAAAATCGCCACCGGACAATTTACATTGACATTGCCCTCCCCCCTCCCTTTTGTACACTGCTGCTACTCGCTGTTTATTTGTTATCTATGCATAGTCACTTCGCCCCCACCTGCATGTACAGATTACCTCAACAAGCCTGTATCCCCTCACACTGACTCGGTACCGGTGCCCCCTGTATATAGCCTCGTTATTCTTATTGTGTTACTTTGTATTATTACTGTTTATTTGAGCCTACTAGGTAAATATTTTCTTCTTCATGAACTGCACTGTTGGTTAAGGGCTTGTAAGTAAGCATTTCACGGGAAAGTATACACTTGTTGTATTCGGCACATGTGACAAATAAAGTTTGATTTGATTTGAGTAACTGTTTTCATTCACGTTTTCCTTTTTCCTTCTGAGAGGTCAACCAATCACAGCACATGGCGACTAGTTTAGCTAATTGCCTGCCGTTGACAGCTGAGACAGGGCTGAATATGAATGAGGCTCCACAGCAGTGCAATCTGATCTGGCCACGTCTTGATGAGAGACAGAGACGATATAATTTATTGATGCCACTGACTTCAGTGCACCCTGTTGTTGTCATGGAGCCTGTTTTACAGCCACTCTTGAGATTGAAATGAAAGGTTCTAGTTTTAGAGTTTTTGTGCCCTTCTGGTTTGGTTGGAACTTCAACCACTTTCCTCAACAATTTACCTTGATTTTTTATTTTTTATTTTATTTAATTTGACCTTTATTTAACTAGGCAAGCCAGTTAAGAACAAATTCTTATTTTTGAATAGAGTTAGTGTGCTATGTGTCTACCTTCAATCTTCTAACCCACCTAATCAAAGCCATGCCACACCCCTGTTAAGCTTTATCGTCTCTAGAGTATGGCTGAGCATGTTTTTGCTAAACTACGATAATCCCATTTGAATAAGCTTTTACTTGTGATGTTGAAATGCCTTCATAAGCCAGTGGTTGGTTGTGTCATGTCAACGTATGTGAGATCAGAATTATATAATTTATGCAATATTGTTGTTGTTGTTGATTAAGCTCATTGGATCCCGAAGGCACATATTAATATCACTCATCAGGTGTTGTAGATTGTGTGCCTGGAACTAAGCAGCTGCCTCTTACCCATGATATCTCTTGAACAATTTAGAAAGTGTGTATGTGTGGTGTATGTGTTTATATACGATCAGAGACATGTTTGCTTTGTCAATAAAGACAAGTGATCTTGGTCCCTGCTGCCCGTACACCTCTCCCCTGTCACACCAGGGGGATACCCTCAAGGTGAAAAGTGGGTGGGGCAAGGGCTGGTCTAGTTTCAGGTAGAAACTCAACCTTGTGACAAGGGTGATTAACTCTGTTAGTGTGTGTGCGCTCACGTGTATTCTGGAGCTGAGATTTGGTCTTATGACCCAAGTCAAGAGTTTAAATGACAAAAGGGACATGGCCTCAACCGGTGGTAAACAGTAGGGCATACACTTAAAACATTCCATTGTCAATGTGGTATTGGTGTTAGCTACAATTGTCTCCAAACAACCTTTAACCTCTGAATATAGTGTGTAATGGTCCACATAAGTGGTCCACCTTATGTGGGAGAGAATAGTCTACAAGTAGTCCACATATGAGACCTTTTTTTATTATACATTTTTTATAACTTACATTTTTGTTATTCATTTTTCAAGCCTAAGTTTACAGTACAGAAATTAATCTTAGAAGGAATGGAGATGTCATTATCATCATTATTGTCCAATTCCCCAACTAAGAGAGCTTTTCAACGGTTTCTCTTCCTCTTCATATGTCCCCTGTACTGACCCTCTCCTTCCTCTTCATATGTCCCCTGTACTGACCCTCTCCTTCCTCTTCATATCTCCACTGTACTGACCCTCTCTTTCCTTTTCCTCTTTCCCCCTCCAGTAAACAGTGAGCGCTGAGAGCCAGCCGGGCCAGAGATGCCACCCCCTGCCGCAGGCCCCCCAGCAGTGACCCCTCCGGACGGGGGCTGGGGCTGGGCCGTGGTGCTGGGATCCTTCATCTCCATCGGCTTCTCCTACGCCTTCCCCAAGGCCATCACCGTCTACTTCAAGGACATCCAGAAGATCTTTGATTGCTCCTACAGCCAGATAGCATGGATCTCCTCCATCATGCTGGCCGTCATGTACGCAGGAGGTAAGAAGTTCATGTCCAGGTAGTCTCTTGATGAAGTCGTCTGTCTGATTTGTTAAGAGTTGGGTTTCTGTATATGTAGTGCCCTGAGTTTATCTTCACCATGTGACCTGTCCAGGGAAAATTCAGGCCCTAAGTATGGGGCAAGGTACCTGTACTGATCTGATTGTGTGTCTCCTATGAGAACCTATGACCATATTTAAATGGACATTCAAGACAAACACACGGTTTCTGTGACTAGTCATAAGCGTATTGTAGTAGTAATGCATCACGTTCTCCTTCTCTGCATGACTTTACCCCTCACTAGGTTAGCCAGTAGGCACCTTGCTTGGCAATGCCACGCTGGCCATCTGTTAGCGGATGCCATCCCATCCAGTCATTTCTAATTGTTGCTGTCAACAGGGTTTGTTGTATCCTAGACCGTTGTTGCGATGATGGTGACAGTGATGGCCAATTGGCCATAGAGAGCCAAGGACACCCAATACCATCCTCTATATGTGACAAGCCTGTACAAGGCACTTGTCCCTCATTAAAATGTTTAGTGTAATTCATTCATATTGATCTCTGAGCAAAGGGGAGAACAGAGCTTCATCAGCTATTCATTAAACACCTGCTCTCTTGTCCTATGTGTTTGCACCAGCTGTAGCCTGATAAAGCAATTGTCCTTTCAGTGTTTAATGCATTCTTTATTTCTACAAGCAACGGACAGCCCAGTGCGGTATATGCTGCTCTCTGGAATAACATGGCGGAAAAACAATCACGCATCACCAAATATTTACCCCAACCAGAGAGCTGCTTATTGAGGGTGTTTGTCCTCTTGGAAGAGAAAGGAGACTTGTGGCTCCTTTACAACGCACCTGTTGTTTTCACACCGCCTGCCGTCTGTGCTGTTGACGCAACTGCCACCTCCACCACGAGTTCAGAGGTCAGACACTTACTGAATTCTCTAGGGCAGTCATCAGGCAGACTCCCTAACTGATAAGATAGCAGTGCCACTTATGATGCTGATTGGATGCAATCAAAGAGCAAACAAACTGGAAATGCTTGCCATGTCCTCAAACATCAGGATATGCCAATGTGTGGCTCTTGCTGATTTCAAACAGCAGCCAACCTATTTTTATGATGACACATATCACACACATATTAGATACAACCACAAATGCGCAACAACTGGAAGTGAAGGCAACTATTTCATATCTTCCTGGATGTTTGGCTCAGAGATGAATGATTAGTAATGATGATGATGGGTGCAGAAAAGAGCCCAAAGGGAAATATTGTGAAATATTGCACACTATTGCATCATCTATATGCCTACTGCAGATGTCCTGTTCTCCCGTCCCTCCCTTCTAGCCTGGCTGAGTGTCGCTCTGCAGTGACGTGCTAATATGGAGGCTGTGTGTGTGTCAGTGTTGGATCAATGTCACTAATCCACACAGAGAGAGGGAGAGTTGACCTTGACTAGGCTAGGCAGCATGGCTACATACAGTACCTTCCTCTGTTGACAGTCAGCACAGCAGAGCTCTCTCACTGCCAGGCACATTAGCCTCAATGCTAACTGAACTGTCCAGAAGAAATATGGCTAGCTAAGCTGTGTTTATTAGTCGATCAACCACTGATAGAATTCATGTTTGCGTCCTTGTATGACTGCTCTGGAAAACAACTCTAAGCTTCATATATCAGCGCTTTATTCCGTAATGAGAGAGAATGAGAGACATTAATAATATGATGGATTGCAAACATCAGTTTCCTGCATAGTCAGCTATCTTGACGGTTTATCAACCTTTTCTTTTCCAACCTCACAAATCAGGGAGTGGTAGAAAAATGTGTTAGACAGCAGAAAGATGGAAGTTTGTGTAACTAGCTTTTAGGTCCTGTGAAATAAATCACAGCTGAAAGGGTAAATGACGGGTGTACCCATCCTCTTGTAGGTATTTGTTTCCATGATTGAGCCCATATTTTGCCTCAAGTCTGGACACAAGCAACATTAAGTTATGGTATCTGATCATACTTCAATAAAATGTTTTATTAATGGGCCCAAGCATGTTGGTAGGGGCTGAGATACAGTATGTTCAAAGATGGCATGTTGAATGTCAATAGTAGTCAAATTGTTTGTCCTTAAAGTTACTGTCAAAACAAACTCCTAATTTGCTTTTGGTAACCTGGAAAGTCTGTCCAGCTATTGCAGCAATTAAACTTCACTTATGAATTCCTTTTTAAAAGGAGCTAATATGAAACCTCAAGGGCTCCCTCCA
Source organism: Salvelinus sp. IW2-2015 (assembly GCF_002910315.2). Classification (NCBI taxonomy): domain Eukaryota; kingdom Metazoa; phylum Chordata; class Actinopteri; order Salmoniformes; family Salmonidae; genus Salvelinus; species Salvelinus sp. IW2-2015. The sequence continues at coordinate 5,432,053 of NC_036840.1, read as the reverse complement.
CTTGGCCGATCCAGGCTTCACCACCAGACTCAGGAGAATACTGATAAGTGCTCTGTATGCAAATGAGGAGGGCTCTTCTCCTCAAGGTCGAAAAAAGATTCACGCAGAGCAAATGAAGTCAGGCGACTTCTTCCCCAACCTGCTTTTTAAATAGCACCGCTCCCCGAGTCCGACACAGATACGGCACATCTTCTGCTTGCTAATGGGGGCATTATTCAAAAAAGGGAAAAATCTTTCATTACTCTTATCGTTTCTTATTCAATTTACTCTTCCTTTTGTTTAAAGTCTGTCATGAAAGGGGACATTGTGACATGCCATAGAAGCAGAGTCAGTCCTCACCCTATCAAGTAGTGGAGACCAGAGGTTCAAACATAACAGGACTTTAGAAATACAAAGGATAAAGTTTCCCTCAACAACAACTTTTAGAAATTTGACAAGGACACAATTTAAAAGGAATTGTTTGGACCTTTCAGAATGATGTACTATCAATGACCATAGAGAGGGTTGAATAACGGGTTGACCCACTAAAACCAACATCTGCTAAGATTCACTTGCTGCCAGTTGTCTTGTGTTGTATGCCTCTAAGAAGTTGTGTGGCAAGCCCTTATTGAAGGTAAAAAGGAAATGGAAAGTGCAGTGTGGCATAGTAGCGTGATGCTGGTCGGCCCACTCAACTCATCTGTGCGTTTACTACCAATATCAAGTGCTTACTGTTACTCATGGAAAATTGTGAATTACAGAGAAACTGAGTTGAGGGACAAATGGGCCATGGAGCCAAGGTCTTCAGCTCACTTCAAGGTGTGTGTGTATCATAGTTCATGATTCCACCTCTTTTCAGATATGAAAACATTGCATTGCAGTGCACTTTCAGCAAATACATCTGGTGATGCTACAATTCAAAGGAGTCCATTTACGTTAACCAGCGTTCTCTCGCTGTCACGTATGAAACCTATCTATGCCCATGCAGTGTGTATTCACACAGTCAGTGTCTATTATCCATTTCATAAGATAACTGGTTGCCACATTGGGTCTCTGTTTTGCATTAGCATGGCAGCTGTGCCTTGAAAGCTTATGAAACAGAGAGACCCATTGCGTGTCCAACCAGAGCTCAGTTCAATGTCTTCACTCAGCGTGTCGATGATGCTTGACGGGCGTGATCGATTTTGACTCATTCCGTTTGACTAACACTCTATTAGTTTGGCCCTCAGCTCTCAGTGCAGCCTGTCCAAGGCTGACAGGCACCAATTGGTTAATCTGGGTCCTGAGTTATGTCCAAGACCTCATCTGCACTCTGTGTCATTGGTCTTGTTGGTCCAACAGTACATTTATTGCTTGTCGTGATGGGATCCCTGATACATATGTAGCAAAGCTGGAAAATAACAGATGTTTTGTCAACGTGCTCTGTACTTATTGGCAATAAGGCAATTTGTTTGTTTGACTACTAAGATAATGCTGTGTTACACCCATGCCTGTTTGTTACTGATCTCTCAATGCAGCCCTCATCCCCTTAAGAATACATGCAGAACACACAACACGATGTTGTACATTGTTTACCAGTATCAACAAGGTCTTGTTACAGTACTTCTATTTCCAGAGCCGGGAAGTTTCACGCTGTCTTTCAACGCTAACAAGCTTAAATCATTAAGTAATCACTACATGATTACCCTAGTCTATTACAGGCTGAATGTTTGGGTTGGATGAAAGACCATGTTTTTAGTATCTCATTTGTTTCTCTTCCAGGTCCCATAAGCAGTGTACTGGTAAACACATATGGCTGCAGACCTGTCATGATCATGGGGGGAGTACTGTCTTCTATCGGGTTGATATCTGCTTCCTTCTGCAACAGCGTGGTGGAGCTTTATGTTTGCATCGGTCTTATAGGAGGTAATTCCGATGAAATCCATTTCAACTCATTCAGAGTTAATTTGATTATAGTGTCAAACTCCTTAAGTAGCTGGTTGAAAATAGGCCTACAACTGATTTGGACTTTTCCATTCTGTGTTTCACAAAGATCATAGTAAAAGACTATAGATACATTACAAGAGTACAGTTAAGCTTGATTTGTCAAATMATTTAATGACCACAGTCTGGCTACTTGAAGAAAATGTATATTAATCCGAATGTGTATTTCATGCTCACTGTCATATATGCCTGAATTATCTTATCAGATAATTAACTTGTTAGAAATGTATGTTCTTTTTAACTCTAAATCATATTATCCTCTCTCCTCACAAAGGCCTGGGCCTAGCCTTTAACCTTCAGCCAGCACTGACTATGATTGGCAAGTACTTCTATAAGAAGCGTCCCATCGCTAACGGAATAGCCATGGCCGGTAGCCCAGTATTCCTGAGCAGCCTAGCCCCTTTCAACCAGTACCTGTTCAACTCCTTCGGCTGGAGGGGCAGCTTCCTCATCCTGGGGGGCATACTGCTCAATTGCTGTGTGGCTGGCTCCCTGATGAGGCCCCTGGGGCCACCGCTGGGCAAGATCAAGAAGGATGAGGAGTTGGTCGTTGCCAAAACTGCCACCAAGAAGAAGGAGACGACCACTTGTTTGGGGACTGTCAACAAGTTCATTGACCTGTCGCTTTTCAAGCACCGCGGTTTCCTCATCTACCTGTCRGGCAACGTCATCATGTTCTTGGGCTTTTTCTCGCCAATMGTCTTCCTGACGGCCTAYGCCAAGGACATAGGCGTGGACGAGTACTCGGCCGCCTTCCTGCTCTCCATCCTGGCCTTCGTGGACATGTTTGCCCGGCCCTCCATGGGGCTCCTGGCCAACTCCAAGTGGATCCGGCCCAGGATCCARTACTTCTTCAGYTTYGCCGTGCTCTACAAYGGGGTGTGCCACATCCTCTGCCCCCTGGTGGAGAGCTACACAGGCCTGGTGGTGTACGCCGTGTTCTTTGGCTTTGCCTTCGGCATGGTCAGCTCGGTGCTGTTTGAGACCCTGATGGACCTGGTGGGGGCTCAGAGGTTCTCCAGCGCTGTGGGGCTCACCACCATTGTGGAGTGCTGCCCTGTCCTCATTGGTCCACCTCTGGCAGGTATGTCACTGATCTCTCAACTCATTAGTACTTAATTCAGTTGTGAGACATTGCTTACTTTTTAAGCAGTTGATATGCCAAAGGAATAAATTAAAGTCACTCAATTATTGTTTTAAGGAGTGCTATTGCTTAGTAGTCATTCACTTGGTTTGATCTTGGTTATAGAGTTTGCTGATTTAGAGTGGAAAAGCAATATTACATTTTGGAATTCTTATAATATGTGCTTATTTGTCTAATTACAATAACAACAAATGGAAAGTTAATTCTGTGATTATTGGTCCTTGACAAAATGCTTCATTTATTTGGGATAATGTCCTCATTAAAGATCAGTAGACATGAAGAAACTGATAAAGGCATATTTGGAAATGCAGAAAATAGCGATATGAAAAATAAAAAATGTAATAACATTTACCCTTTCTATGCTCTTATTTACAGGTAAACTGGTGGACATCACCAAAAACTACAAGTACATGTATTTTTGCTGTGGGGCTGTGGTGATCATGGCCAGTATTTGGCTGTTCATCGGCAACTTCATCAACTACAGACTCCTGGCCAAGGAGCGCAAGCAGGAGGAGATGTACAAACGGACTGAAACCGAGGACCCTGACCGGGACCAGGACCAAAAGGAGACAGACGGGGACGCCCAGGCCTTGGAGGACATGGTAGACCCCAAGGATGAGGACGCCATGCAGAGGGAGACCAACATCTAGAGCCCCTCCCTACTGCCAACCACACTCCCCTTCACCACCACCCTCACGTCCCCCTCTGCCACTATCAAACTGCAGACTGAGCTCAAGGGGGGGGCATCCTGGTCTTTCACTCTCCAGGGTTCCGCTCGGGGGCCTCCCCGCAGGGGCCCCTCTGTTTCAGAGACACTCAAACTGCCAGAGTAACAACGACAACCATGTTGTGGGATACTGCATGGTGTATTGCTGGAGGAAGGGGTGACTGCCCTGACTACTACTCAAACATCAGACTAGCCAGAGATAATGGTGTAAGATACAGAACGCATGTTAGGAGGCCACAAGGCTTGGAATATGAGAAAGAAGCTTTTGTCGCGTATCTAGGAATCTGTGAAATGCGACCTGTCGACAGAAATCTAGTACTGCTCATGTATTTAGCCTGTGCCACTAAACCTACCACACCAGCAGCCCAATTCAACTGTTTTGATTGAAATCAATACAGGTTAATATCCCCGCTTCCTATGCTGGGAGCTGACATGCGAGGACACATAAAGTCCGTTAGTACCAGGGTTATGGTGAGAGACAGATATCGTTGCAACACAGGAACAGAGATGAGTTCGTTGTTTGGTGGCTCCAGTGACCATGTATTATACTGTCCTTTAGCGCACTGTGTCCGTTGTGTTCGTTAGCTAAACCTGCACAACTGCCATGCTTCTAATCTAACGGTAACACACCCACTGTTTTATTCACTATTGCATATTGCACATGGAGTCCGTACGCTGCACTACTTCTAAACTGCCCATGTTTAGGCCTCATCCAAAATAACAATGAAACAAATGAAATTTAATCATATTTAATGAGGTTGGATGTCAATTTGTTTTATTGGCTGTGTTTCCAAGGGGCTTATTAAGAATACTTGATATTCACAATCAATATCATCTATAAATGTGCATATTGTTGGTTTATACCAAATAAAGAATCCATGAGCAATATAACCTATTCCTAGCCATTGTATTGATGTACGTATAAACAGGGATATTCATTTTTGTAGTCAATGGTCATTTCTGGGAGTAGCTGTTTAACTTTCACCAATGATACATTGCCTTACGTAAAGAATGCAGCTAAGTTGTGTCAAATATACAGTACCAGTCAAAAGTTTGGACACACCTACTCATTCAAGGGTTTTTCTTTATTTTCTACATTGTAGAATAATAGTGAAGACATCAACATTATGAAATAACACATATGGAATCATGTAGTAGCCAAAAAAGGGTTAAACAAAACAAATCATATATTTTATATTTGAGATTCTTCAAAGTAGCCACCCTTTGCCTTGATGACAGGTTTTCACACTCTTGGCATTCTCTCAACCAGCTTCACCTGGAATGCTTTTCCAACAGTCTTGAAGGAGTTCCCACATATGCTGAGCACTTGTTGGCTGCTTTTCCTTCCCTCTGCGGTCAAACCATCCCAAACCATCTCATTTGAGTTGAGGTCGGGTGATTGTGGAGGCCAGGTCATCTGATGCAGCATTCCATCACTCTCCTTCTTGTTCAAATAGGTCTTACACAGCGGGAGGTGTGCTGGGTCATTGTCCTGTTGAAAACAAATCATAGTCCCACTAAGCGCAAACCAGATGGGATGGCGTATCGCTGCAGAATCCTGTGGTAGCCATGCTGGTTAAATGTGCCTTTTACTCTAAATAAATCACTGACAGTGTCACCAGAAAAGCCTACTCTGCATCTCACAAAGACACAGTGGTTGGAACCAAAATTCTCAAATTTGGACTCATCAGACCAAAGGACAGATTTCCACAGGTCTGATGTCCATTGCTCGTGTTTCTTGGCCCAAGCAAGTGTCTTCTTCTTATTGGTGTCCTTTAGTAGTGGTTTCTTTGCAGCAATTTGGCCTGATTTACGCAGTCTCCTCTGAACAGTTGATGTTGAGTTGTGTCTGTTTCTTGAACTCTGTGAAGCATTTATTTGGGCTGCAATTTCTGAGGCTTGTAACTCTCACGAACTTATCCTCTGCAGCAGAGGTAACTCTGGGTCTTCCTTTCCTGTGGCGGTCCTCATGAGAGACATTTTCATCATAGCGCTTGATGGTTTTTGCGACTGCACTTGAAGAAACTTTCAAAGTTCTTGACATTTTCTGAATTGACTGACGTTCATGTCTTAAAATAATGATGGATTGTCGTTTCTCTTTGCCTATTTCAGCTGTTCTTGCCATAATATGAACTCAGTCTTTTACCAAATAGGGATATCTTCTGTATACCACCCCTACCTTGTGACAACACAACTGATTGGCTCAAAAGCATTAAGAAGGAAAGAAATTCCACAAATGAACTTTTAATGCACACCTGTTAATTGAAATGCATTCCAGGTGACTACCTCATGAAGCTGGTTGAGAGAATGGTCAAGAGTGTGCAAAGCTGTCATCAAGGCAAAGTGGCTACTTTGAAGAATCTCAAATGTAAAATATATTTTGATTTGTTTAACACTTTTTTGTTTACTACATGATTCCATATGTGTTATTTCATAGTTTTGATGTCTTCACTATTATTCTACAATGTAGAAAATAGTCAAAATAAAGAAAAATCCTTGAATGAGTAGGTGTGTCCAACCTTTTGACTGGTACTGTGTATATATATATATATACATGAAAATGTATTTATTGAAGTGTTATAGAAATTACCAAATTAACATGCCTATTGTGAAACGGTTAAACAGCTTCTTGTGTGACCTTAATTTTTAAGTACAGTATTTCTTCCTTTCAGCTCTAACTCTCTGAAATGACTTTTTGAGGGAAGTTGTAGTAAGCATAATGTTTGCTTGAAGAATTTTGTCAGCAATTTCTATTAACATGATAATAAACAACGTTCACGTGCAGTTCCATATTTACACAATTCAATGTGAGCTTCACTTAATTAATAATATCTTTCATTGCACCACAAAAGTTATATATGTCAATATGATTTAATATATGTTTAATTATAATTTGTGCAAATAATTACCTAAATTAACAGTAATTAACTATATTATGTTATATGCAATATATTTTAATGTGCAATATACCATAACATAACATTGTTTGACATTGATTCTAAATCCTCCGTTGGCTGGATGCCACCTACAGAGAAAATTATTCATATATTTTTTAGAATTCTTAACATCCATCACTTCTTGTGTTCTGGTTAAATAGCTCAACACAGCTTGAAACAGACTTATGCACTTGTTAGATTGTGGTAATTTGCTTACCGTCCCAATTTATGTGTAGCCTACCAGCATTTCATATTTAGAAAAAGATTTTTTTATATCATTGTGGTTTCTGGTAGTTTTTAACTTGACTGTGGGCTCGATTACATTGGCAAGTGTCACTTGTTATCTGGCCTACGTTTTGCTTGCGGCTGCAGGGTCTCTATTCCCGGTCACTGACAACAGGGGTCAGTATGCAGTAGTTCTTAAAGGATGAATGTACTGTACAATCATTTTTATATATCAAATAGCACTGCCCCCTACTGGTTTCAAAAGACCTAGACCAAATGTAACAATCTCAGCTGCCCTCAAATAGCAGAACAACACATTGTTCTCAGAGGCTGCTCTTTTGTGATGTCAAAAGATAAGAAATTCCAAAATGAAATAAGTAATTCCACACTATAAGTATGTCTCTTTAGTTTTGATGTTCTGTATTTTAAGTTTGATATTTTTATTAGATTTTTATGGCCATTGAATATATTTTCTTTGTATTTTTATTTCCCTTCTATAGCTTCAACAGGTGTGTATATACTAGTATTTCACAGGGTGTACATTAACGGTAGATTGACTTAATAAACACACTGCATTCATGTGCTGCTGTGGCAAAGCCATTTGTAGGCAATTATATTTGTTCTGGAGCAAAATCATGTTCATTTCCATGTTCAACCATGTGTAGTATGTGTATGATTTGAGTTTGTGTTTTGTATAATTAGAAGCATTATTTCTAAAATAATAAAATCATAGTGTTGCTTTTCCCTTAAGTTACCATATCAATTGCTTATTGTCATTCCATAGACAATGTGGATGAGCTGAAGGATTTGTGATGCTGTTTTTGGAATGATTTAACTCTTCGGTATTCAGCAGTTTCTTTCCTTTTCTTATAAGTTATATCCTGTTTTTATTGTGAAGGAAACATAATCATATAAGGTTGTAACACTTTCACTTAAATAGTATATTCTTTATTCCAATGCAACACAATATAACGATCAGCCTGTAACTTTGATTTGTGCCACAATTAAGTATAATATATATGACTTATATTGAAAAAAGTAATACTTCACTATACTCATTATATACAATGAATCTACAGTATTCAGATTGTTCTGTACATGGCGATGTGATGCGTTTTTAAATGTGTCATGCTGAAATTATTTGCATATTATTTAAGGACCAAAAGGAAATTATATTGATTCAGACTATTATTAATGAGAACATTTAAATTTGGGTCAATTGAATAACAATTATGCACCATTAGCCTTATCAAATACACTTGGCTCCTATGTATGAATGATTCTGTATTATAATGTTGTATTTTGGGCATGTTTGGTATGTCGGTGACTTATATATATATTTTTTTCTGTACAGGTTAATCTGAACAAAATGCTCAACCTAAATAGTTATACATGGTATCAGATGATCAAACAGCATCTGATACATCACAAGGAATTTCAATGAATGTTTCTACTTTTTATTTTTGTTAATGCATTTTCAGTTTTTATCTCTCATACGCACATGTTTATTATCCTACTGTAGCTATTGAAAACATTGCCTACTATGATAAGGTTGTAACTCTAGTAATTATGTATTTAAAGATGGAGTTCTGTTGATGTGCTGACTATAGACATAATGTCATCGACTCGGGTTGTGTCATAGCGTAACGGAAATTGTTTTTGGAAGTAAAACAATCCTCTTGATGAATTCACAGCTTACACTGTATCTCAATTATGACTCATACAGGACTTGTGACAAAACACTTTAATTGCCATTCTTTTTTAATCAGAAGGGCTGAAAAACACTTAGCAGCTTAACCGTGCAATGGTCATTGTTGGTGTGGCAAGGAAAACAGTCTATAAGTATGCAAATACATATTTAGCCGCAATCAATTTTTATTTCAGACATCTGTTTTCCCAGATGGATCTGGATATCAACATGGGGATTAAAAACTTAAAGGAAGCGCAGATGATTTGCAGTTGCAGGAATGTCTTGCTGTACTAAGAGGCTAAAGCTGTCATTCATTTCACACTATTGAAAAGGTATTATAAATAAATGTTTAAGTTAACAAGTTACTGTGCCTTATTAGACCCTGATGAATATTGCATTTAAATATTACCCATCCATAAGCAAGTAAGGATTTGGCTTTAATCAACAGTGTTTAATTGGTGTTGACACTGCATTTTGTGAGAGTCAACTGTGACAGTATATATATTTTTTGAATTTGTCTATTTTCTTCTCAGTTTACTCCTTGATGTTTACAAATCCTTATCCATCATCTGATCTAATGTGAGTAATTCATTTGGAGAAATTAATGTGACATTTATTTTTATTTTCAGTCTTCCACAGTTGTTATATTCAGCACATTTTAAGAACATACCCTTGGATTTATGTGGAAGGGAACCCAGCCACAGTGACAAACAAAAATCCTAACATTTCAGTACTTGAATGTCTGCTGTACATAAGGGCTCCCGATTGGCACAGCGGTCTAAGGCACTGCAATAGTTCCTGGTTCAAATCTAGGCTGCATCACATCCGGCCGTGATTGGGAATCCCATAGGGCGGCGCACAGTTTGCCCAGTGAGGTCCGGGTTTGGCCGGGGTAGGCTGTCATTGTAAATAAGAATTTGTTCTTAACTGATTTGCCTAGTTAAATAAAGATGAAATACAAAATAAGGACACAAAGAAGTCAATGAGCATAACACCTTGGTGATAACTCCTCTTAAACATTAATATAAAAGGTCCTGTTTTCAACTACATTGGTTGTATGCATAACAACACATACATTACCATACTAGTCTAAGGATGCAAGCACGTAGGAAAGTTTAATGCACCGATTCTGAGCGAATTATGTATATTATATGGATTTGTGTACTCCAACGATTTCACTTAAGGAGTACATAAATTAGCTCCTGTCAGTAGCTGAGTCCTAGTGTTGTAATAGAATAGACAATCATACTATATGTCAGATCGTGTCAATAATTCCACTACCTCTGCAATTGTAATTTCAAGGCAAGGATAAGTAACACACGGGTAACGCAGACGACCAATTACATTTTTGTAAATCTAATATAAAGAAGCTGCATCACAATAGTCAAATAAAAGATTATGGGAACACATCCTCTGTTCACTGCACCGTTTTATTTATTCTGTCTGTGTAATTGGTGTGAATCTCTGATTGATCGTTTGGGCATGAGTTGCTTAATGAAAATGCTAATATTGGCTACATTGACTTTCATTGTTTGTTGGTCGAAAATGCTCATGTTAGTGACTTGTAAAAGTGGCTAGATGTACAAAACGAAAGCATGGATTACTGCCTCTCCTTGTCCACAGACTGCGTTCAGGGTAAGGAAATTAATAAGTATTAAGAAATGTTGATGAACTATCCCTTTAAACCTATAGTTTTGACAGACGCCTTATGATGATCCCAATATCAAAATGTGAAGTGGACTTTTTGAGAGAGGCAAATCAGCTGTCACCCTTCTAGGGAATGAAACATTCTAAACCATCAACCTCCTGATAACCCTATCAGTGAACAGTGTGTTTATGGAGTAGCATTGACTTTTATTCCCTAACATTCACCATACAGGTAGCTTTACATTTGTATTCTATCAATAGTCAATGTGAAAGTGCATAAAAGCTTTCAGCACGCCAGTCCCCAGGTCTGATTCAGCATTTGCCTATAAGTATGAGAGATCGTTTCTATTGTCACATTTTAGGATGCAAGCCACAGTCTCCTCCAACTCTGCGCATACCCTCTCGTTAGTATGCAACGCTGTTTATCAAGGCATGCGTGCCGATGATGGCTGAAGACCCTCAGGCTGGGTTTCAGGCTAGATTTTAATGGGGCGGTAAGGGTCAACAGGAGAGGGGAGAACAATGAGCCTCTCTAGTTTCCTGTGATAGGCATTTTAACAGGGCAGGGGACCCCACGGGAATGGTATGGGGTTTGAATGCAGGAGGAATTGACCTTCAAAACAGTGTCAAACTATTCCCTGGTAAACTGCAGAGCCTCAGTTCAACACCATTCCCCCATGGCTTCATTTAGTCCTCATAGTTTGCAGTTAATTGTCCCCATTGTGTTTCGAMGTAGACACAGAACCTATTTTCTTGACATTGTTGTGATAAGTTGATGTACTAAAGGGGGCCCCCTGGCACATTAGGGGCAAGTTACACATTTCTTTAATGTGTCACAGACAGGACAGGGTTTTTACAATGACTCGGCTCCACGTATCTCATGTAACAATTGTGTAGCAGTCAATTGCTCCATATTCCCAAGCAAAACAAATAAATTGCATACTCATTTTCAAATTCATTCTGGATGTGCCAAATATAGTAAGTACATGAAAAGGGCCCATCTGTCCATGTTTTAATTATTGATAAGAATACACAGATCATTGAAGTACTGTACATATACCTAATACTCTACACCACTACATCCACCTAATACCCCTACATCTACCTAATACCCCGACACCACTGCATCCACCTAAAACCCCTACACCACTACATCTACCTAAAACATCTACACCACTATATCTTCCTAATACCCCTACACCACTACATCTACCTAATACCTCTACACCCTACATCTACCTATAACCCCTACACCACTACATATACCTATAACCCCTACACCACTACATCTACCTAATACCCCTACACCACTACATCTACCTAGTACCCCATATACCACTAAATTTACCTAATACCCCTCCACCATTACATCTACCTAATACCTCTACACCACTATTATCTACCTAAATACCCCTACATCTACCTAATACCCACCCATACATCTACCTAATACCCCTACACCACTAGCTATCACCTAATATCCCTACACCACTACATCTACCTAATACCTCTACACCACTATATCTACCTAATACCCACTACACCACTAAATCTACCTAATACCCTACACCCCACTACATCTACCTAATACCCCTACACCACTACATTCTTACCTATACCCCTATACACCACTGCATCTACCTAATACCTCTACACCAGTACATCCACCTAAAACCCCTACACCACTACATCTACCTAATACCTCTACACCACTATATCTACCTAATACCMTACACCACTACATCTACCTAATACCTCTACACCACTAYATCTACCTAATACCCCTACACCACTATATCTACCTAATACCCCTACACCACTACATCTACCTAATACCCCTACACCACTATATCTTCCTAATACCCCTACACCACTCCACTACATCTATCCTAATACCTAACACCACTACATCTACCTAATACCTCCTAACACCTAATCACCAGATACCTCATCTATCTAATACCCCTACACCGCTACGTTTACCTAATACCCCTACACATACATCTACTAATACCACTAATCTAACTAATAGGCCCTAAATCACTACATCTACTAATAGCCCTGACACCACTACATCTACTACCCTACGACCACTACAGTCTACCGAATACCCCATCAACAACTTATATCTACCTAATAGCCCTAACCAACATCTAACGCTAAGTACCCAGTATACCACTTAAATAACCTATACCTCCACCACTACATCTACTTAAAACCCTACACCACTAACTCTACCTGTAATCCCCTACACCATTACTCTACCTAATACCTCTACACCACTATATTACCTATACCCCACACTACTAATACCCCACACCATACATCTAACCAATACCCCTACACCACTATATCTACCTAATAACCCCTACCACCACTACATTCTACCCTAATTACCTCTACACCACTATATCTACTAATTAGCCCGACACCACTATATCTACCTAATACCCCTACACCCTACAGTCTACCTAATACCCCCACACCACTAATCTTCCTCAATACCCCGACACACTGCATCTACCTAATCCTCGTACACCAGTACATCCAACCTAAAAGACCCCTACACCAGTACATTACCTAATACCTCTACACCACATATCTAGCCTAGATACCATAACACCACTAATCTACCTATAGTACGTGTCGTTGTGTGTCTGGTTGTGGTACTGTACCTGAGCGTGTGCGTGTGTGTGTGTGTTATTCTACCTAATACCCCTTTACAGCCACTATATCTACCTAATACCGCTACACCACTACATGCTTACCTAATACCCTTGTTACACCACATATCTTCCTAATACCCCTACACCATCTGCATCTACAATAACCTCTACCACCAGGTACATTCCACCTAAAACCTTCTACACACTATTATCTTACCTATACCCCTACATCTACCTACATACCCCAAACACCACTACATCTACCTGGAATTACCCTACACCATTAATCTACCTAAAACCCTTACACACTACATCCACCTTAATACCCCTACATTCTACCTATACCCCCTACACGCAGCTACATCGCCACCGGAATACCCCTAGCATCTACCTGAATACCCTACACCCTGCATCCGACCTAGAAACCCCTACCACCACTACCATCTTACCTAATACCACTACACGCACTAGATCTTCATAATTACCCCTACAACGACTTACATTCTATTCTAATACCCGTACACCTACGTACATCTACCTAATACCACTATATCTACCTAATAGCCCTACACCACCACATCTACCTATTACTAACACCTACAGTAACCCCTATCACCACTACATCTACCTAATACCCCTACACCATTACATTCTACTAATACCTCTACACAGCTACATCAACCTAGATACCCCAACACCACTAATCTACTAATTACCCCATACAACCACTTATCTTACCTAATACCCCTACATTCTACTAATACGCCCAACACACTACATGCACTAAGGACCCCTTACACCACTTATCTACCTAAATTACCCCTACACCACTACATCTACCTTATACCTTACACCCTATATCTACCTAATTACCCCTACACCCACTACATCCACCAAACCCCTACACCACGTATATCTTCCTAATACCCCTACACCACTACATTCCACCTAAAAAACCCCTACACCCACTATATCTACCTAAATACCCCTACACCACTACATCTTACTAATACCTCTACACCATTTATCTACTAATCCCCGACACCACTACATCAACCTAATATCCCTACACGCACTGTTTACCTAATACCCCTACACCACTACATCCAACTAACCCTGACACCACTATATCTTCCTAATACCCCACACCACTATATATTCATCCATAAAACCCATACACCACTCATCTACCGAAATACCTCTGTACACCGCTTACATTCTTACCTTATTACCCTTACACCACTACATCCTATCCGAATACCCCGTACAACACTATATCTACCTCAATACCCCGTTACATCCTATCTAATACCCCTACTACCGCATTACATTTACCTAATACCTGCTTACAGACCACTACATCTACCTAATACCACTACATCTGCCTAATAGCCCTACACCACTACATCTACCTAATAGCCCTACACCACTACATCTACCTAAAGCCCTACACCACTACATCTACAGAATAGCCCCTAAACACTATATCTACCGAATATGCCTACATCTATACTAATTACCCCTACACCGCTACATTTACCAAATACCTCATACACCACTACATCCACCTAAATACCCCTACACCACTGCATTCGTTGCACAATTGGCGAGCCCAACACAACACACCACCCCCACCCTGAACCCCGTACACCACTACATCTACCTAATTACCACTAACCACTATATCTTCCAATAACCCCTTACACCAACTTACCATCTACCGAATAACCTCACACCACTACATCCACATAAACCCCTACATCTTACCTAATAACCTTACATTCTACCTAATACCCCGTAGCACAACTGAATCACCTAGAACCCTACACCCACTACCATCTTACCTAATACTCTACACCACTAACATCCACCTAGATACACCTACATCTACCTACATTACACCTAAATCTA
>NC_036840.1:5410933-5413879 GCF_002910315.2 Salvelinus sp. IW2-2015 | reverse complement strand
CCTAATACCCCTACACCACTACATCTACCTAATACCACTACATCTACAAAATACCTCTACACCACTCCATCCATCTAATACCCCTACATCTACCTAATACCCCTATACCACTACATATACCTATAACCCCTACACCACTACATCTACCTAATTCCCCTACACCACTACATCTACCTAGTACCCCATATAACACTAAATCGACTTAATACCCCTACACCACTACATCTATCCTAATACCCCTACACCACTACATCTACCTAATACCCCTACATCCTATATCTACCTAATACCCCTACATCTATCTAATACCCCTACACCGCTACGTTTACCTAATACCCCTACACCACTACATCTACCTAATACCACTACATCTACCTAATAGCCCTACATCACTACATCTACCTAATAGCCCTACACCACTACATCTACCTAATAGCCCTACACCACTACATCTACCGAATACCCCTACAACACTATATCTACCTAATAGCCCTACACCACTACATCTACCTAGTACCCCATATACCACTAAATTTACCTAATACCCCTCCACCACTACATCTACCTAGAACCCCTACACCACTACATCTACCTAATACCCCTACACCATTACATCTACCTAATACCTCTACACCACTATATCTACCTAATACCCCTACATCTACCTAATACCCCAACACCACTACATCTACCTAATACCCCTACACCACTATATCTACCTAATACCCTACACCACTACATCTACCTAGTACCCCATATAACACTAAATTGACTTAATACCCCTACACCACTACATCTATCCTAATACCCCTACACCACTACATCTACCTAATACCCCTACATCCTACATCTACCTAATACCTCTACATCTACCTAATACCTCTACACCACTACATCTACCTAACACCCCTACATCTACATAATACCACTACATCTACCTAATACCTCCACACCACTACATCTACCAAATACCTCTACACCACTACATCCATCTAATAACCATAAATATACCTAATACCCCTACACCACTACATCCACCTAATACCCCTACACCACTATCCACCTAGAACCCCTACACCACTACATCTACCTAATACCACTACACCACTATATATTCCCTTCAAGTACCCCTATCAGCGAGCTATCAGATCTAAACCGAATAACCCCTACACCACTACAAGTACCACATAAGACACTGCCTATTACTATGCTACCCAACCACATCATCTCACACTGAATTCCCCTACACAAACTGGAATCCACCGGCTAAACCGGCCTGAGCATCCACTAGGACATCTAGGCTCTAAAGAGCCGGTCTGCAATATACATTCCACGTGACAATCACCTACATCTAACCTACATCACCTAAATATACCTTAAACACTATCACTCTACACCTACCTAATAACCACCTACAACCACTACATCTACCTAATACCACTCATACATCTAACAACCCAATACCTCCTCTACCACTACATCCACTCTAATACCCGCCTACAATCTACCTAATAATACCCTATACCACTACAAATAACCTATAACCCCTACACATCACTAACACTCTACCTAATTATCCCTAAACACCACTACATCTACCAATAACCTCTACACACACTACATCCATCTAGATCCCTAAATCTACCTAATACCCCTACACCACTAACAGTCCACATAATACCTCTCGAACAACCCTTCAATACCAAATCATCTACCTACACCAAGCTACTTACCTACTGAATGCCTACACACTTAAACTCCGCTAAAAACCCACTATCACATCAGCTGCGCATATTGACCCACACAAGTACCTACTAAAACCCTACAACCACTACATCTACCTAAAATTCCAACACCCACTACATCTACCTAAATACCCTACAACATAGCTACCTAATTAGCCTAAACCCTACATCCACTACATCCACATAATAACGATCCTACAATCCCCTACCCAAATACCCTACATACACACACTACATCTACCAAATACCCCTACACCACTATATCATACCTAATACCTGCCATACAGACCACACTTATCTCTACTAATGCCTACTACTACATACCCCTCCATATCTCAAAACCCCTAACAGCCACTACATCTGCCTAATACCCGACATCACCCACTACATCTACCTAAATTCCGCCCCACACCAGACTACATCTACTCTACGGTACCGACAAATATATGGCCACTAAATTCGTGGAGCGCTAATGAGGCCCTGACAGCAGCTACATCTAATTAATAAATAACCGCCAATCCAACACATCTACTAATATCACTACATCTACCTAAATACTCCTACAAGACTCACTTCTACCTAATTACGCCTAAACCATTCTCTCAACATCTACCATTAACACATCAACTACTCATGCTACTAATATCACCTACAACCACTACATCTACCTAAAATCCCTATAGGTCCACTATACATCATACCATAAAACCCCTTACATCCACTACATAAAGAAACCATAATACCCCTACAGCCACTCCATCTCACATAATACCTGGGCTTTACATCTAACCAAATACCTACATATCAATATAACAGTACACTTAGGAATGAGCTGGCTACAAATCTATCAGATCCAAACCACTAACTAACTAAGATACCGCCCCAATACCATAGATATTCTATAATGCCCCTCTACATCCCTATATCTATCCAAAACCCCTACACTACTTACACTTACAATACCAACTAAACAACTATATCTTCCTTTATAACAGGCCCCTCTACAACACTAACATTTACCCTAACAACCACCTACACTCTACCTAATACCTCTACACCACTCACAATGTCATATCCTATCCCTACAAGGTCCAGGTACAATCTATCACTAAATACCACCTACATCTACAAACACCACTACATCTACCTAAACATACCTCTACACCACTCCATTCTACCTAATCCAGAAACACTGTAAACC
>NC_036840.1:5377587-5407656 GCF_002910315.2 Salvelinus sp. IW2-2015 | reverse complement strand
AGAGGAGCTTTAGCCTCTAGTAACTACATGACAAACCACTCAAATCACATCGTGGTCTGCACATTAACTGTGTATAACACAACAAGACCATATGTCCTCAGCAAACCATTATTTCCTTATCTGATCATTATGCTTTTCAAGAAGATCCCTGGTAACACTGTATAACCCAAGAAATCCCTGGTCATTTTTTATTTTATTTTTTATTTTACCGTTATTTTACCAGGTAGTTGACTGAGAACACGTTCTCATTTGCAGCAACGCCTGGGAATAGTTACAGGGGAGAGGAGGGATGAATGAGCCAATTGTAAACTGGGGATTATTAGGTGACCGTGATGGTTGGGCCAGATTGGGAATTTAGCCAGGAACCGGGGTTACACCCCTACTCTTACGATAATCCATGGGATCTTTAATGACCTCAGAGAGTCAGGACACCCGTTTAACGTCCCATCCGAAAGACGCACCCTACACAGAGCAGTGTCCCCAATCACTGCCCTGGGCATTGGGATCTTTGTTTAGACCAGAGGAAAGAGTGCCTCCTACTGGCCCCCAACACCACTTCATACTGGTGTCATACTGTATAACCCAAGAAAATCCTGGTCATACTGTATAACCCAAGAAGATCCCTGGTAATGTTTATAACCGAGAAAATCTCTGATAATACTATGTAACCCAAGAAGATCCCTGGTAATACTGCATAACCCAAAAAGATCCTGGTAATACTGTATAACCAAGAAAATCCCTGGTAATACTATGTAACCAAGAAGATCCTGGTAATACATGTAACCAGAAGATCCTGGTAATGCAATTGTCACGACTTCCGCCGAAGTTGGTCCTCTCCTTGTTCGGCGGCGTTCGGTGTCAACGTCACCGCTTTCTAGCCACCGCCGATCCACTTTCCTTTTACATTTGTTCTGTCTTTGTCTAATCACACCTGGCTTCACTTAATCAATTACTTGTTTATTATTTAACCCCCTGTTCTACATGTTGATTTGTGAGTGATTGTTTGTTGTATTGTGGTCCGTATTGTGTGGCCTTGTATATTACGTGTTATGTTTGATATTTTGAGTAAAGTATTTTATTACTCATTCTGCTGTCCTGCGCTGACTCATCTCACCAGCTACACACAGACACCTTTACAGCAATGTAACCAAGAAGATCCCTGGTAATACTGTATAACCCAAGAAAATCCCTGGTAATACTGTATAACCCAAGAAGATCCCTGGTAATCTGTATATCCAAGAAAAAAGAAAATCCTGGTAATACTATGTACCCAAGAAGATCCCTGGTAATACTGTATACCCAAGAAGATCCCTGGTAATATATGTAACCCAAGAAGATCCTGGTATTGCTATATAACCCAAGAAGATCCCTGGTATTGCATAACCCAAGAAGATCCTGGTAATGCAATGTAACCAAGAAGATCCCTGGTAATCGCAATGTAACCCTAGAAGATCCCTGGTTGGTAATGCAATGTAACCCAAGAAGATCCCTGGTAATGCAATGTAACCCTAGAAGATCCCTGGTAATGCAATGTAACCCAAGAAGATCCCTGGTAATACTGTATAACCCAAGAAGATCCCTGGTAATACTCTATAACCCAAGAAGATCCCTGGTAATACTGCATAACCCGATTTGGGAATTCACTTATGTGCCTTATTGGATACACCTGACTGGTTTCTTTGATACATTTTTATCAGTCATTTGTTGAATTATTGATCATTCTACTGTATTATATAAACACATATAAAATAGCCTGCATGTGATGGGACTATGTATATCTGGGTTACTCAGGCATGATATAAATATAAAATGCAATAATACTGATTGAGCATTTCTTACAAAGATAAGGGCACCTATTGTAGACACCCTGAACGGTTAACGAGTTAATTTCTAATCTATATTAGGAATATGTGATTTATCTTAGCAGGCACGTCGTGGATGAGGTCTTGACAGGGTCTCTCTTGGTTTAGTGGATAAGACAGTGAAGATCTGCTGGCGGAGCTCTCTGATCTGACCTGTCTCTTCATTTAACTCCATTTGACACTGCTCTTAGAAAGGGCATTTTGAATGGGAACATTTGTGATGTATCTTTCACCTTAGATACACCCTTATATCTGAGGGGAAGACAAAAATATGTCTAATTTAAAACTGAGTATCTGGGCTATTGGTTATTAGCTGTTGGTTTAAGCAAGAAATGTCAGGAAATGCATAAAATAAAAACCCTTGTCTGAGTAAAAATGATTGTGTTGTTATTTGATCGTTCAGAATCAATTGTAATAGGATGTATGGAACCAGTTTGATTATTGCAGAACTAAATACCAATCAGAAATAAAACCGAGGAAGAAAACATAGCCTGCATACAGGGGGCACTCTTCTCTTGTTTGTTTAGTCTCTCCGTAAGCTCAGCCTGCAGATGCTCAGGATGTCATCCAGAGAGTCCACGTTTAGCTTTGAAAGGATAAAAAGTACAAATATATATATATATTTAGGGAGGTGAGTTTTCTTCATGTCAGCAGAGCTACAAAGCATTTCTTATAGTTCCCCTGAGTACTGTCTTACATTATAAACGTCATCAGCACAGATTACTATAAATAGCCCATATGATGAGAAACTAATGGTGCTCATACTGATCAGTGGCAAGACAGAGTGTTTAAAGTGTTTGAGGTTCTGTAAAAGGATTTCAAAGGCTGTCTTTGGGAGAGATGTTCTGAAAGTGCAAACACCTTTTCTCTTGTTAAACTGTTGCATGGGGATAATTGAAATTTGCGATAACAAACGGTCAATCAAAGTATGTACCTGGAAAAATAATAAATCAGTACAGGAATGATAGAGCTATATTTGGAGAATTATTTGGGGAATGAATTGTGCTTTGTGCTGTATAGAGTCAGACTATTTGGTACAGTACGTCTGGGAAATGAATCATTTATACAATACTCCTATAACAATACACTATTCTCATGCAGATAGATGATACATATTTGTATTTACATTTCCATATCATTAATTATGTCCTTCAACTCARCTGTGCACTGATTATTCACCGGCTGCCAAAGTTGGATAAAACTGGGACACCTCCGTTCAGTTCTGCAATTTAATTACAAYCAAACTGCTGACTTCAAACTAACATGCTGCAAGTCCCAGCACATTCTGTGACATTTCTGCACCATCGAAAAGAGAGACAATAAAAACCTTACTGTTGTTTGCACTGGGTCATTTGTAATTCTACCCTATTTTACCCACATAGGAATGATCCACATACATGTATTATGCAAGCTACCTACCCAGAGAACAGAATTGTTGTCACAAAAGCTATCAGGTAACCTTGACTCGTCTAATCACACATTTTATTTCCCGTAGATATGCTTGTTAGAGAGGTCTGCTATTCTAATTATGAAGACGCATGCAGAACTTAAAAAGCTACAGYATTAGTTGTGAATAGTTATAAGCTGGCAGATTTGAATAGAAACCTAACCAGGATATTGGCAATGTGAGGCTTGCTGGAAGCTCTGAGCTGAATTTTGATCTTCAATCAAACACTCCCTGGTAATTATCTATGGCTGCACTGTAGGGGGCGTTACCTAGGGCGAGCAGAATCCACAGGATAGGGTCACTCCAGACTCAAGTGCCAGCGTGTCTCCACCCCCTCCCATGATGCAAGGTAAAAAGGCTATTTCCATTGCTGCGCCACGAAACAGTCTCAAATAAGTTAATGATGGTTCGTTCACTCCTTCCAAGCTATAACAGATATTCCTCCTAAAATATTTTAGCCTCATTCAATAGCTGCATTTGGCAACTTAATATTCCAAGGTAGGAGCTCTGAATCAAATTGGGGAGAATTTTCAGATGTTCCAAGTATTCTCCAAGTGAAAACACAGCAAGTGATTGGGTTTACAAAAGTCAGAGGACATCTAAATCAAAGAAGGCCTGTTTTTCTGACGAGGTAACCCAGACAGGCTACCCGCCGACCTGCTATCACACTGCAGGTGGCTACACTTAAGCATGTCCTCTCCGCAGGGCGAGGTTTCTCTGGATTCATCTAGCAGCAGGTTCTGGCTCTCTCCCCATGTCATTAGGTAGAAAGGTTATACCTCTGTCTGCAGTCACCTCTCTGGGAGGTGTTACAGCTCTGTTGACTATTGGAGGAAGCTGGAATTAAACCCAGTGTACGTCCTAAATTGAGCCCTATTCACTATATAGTGCACTGCTTTTGACCAGGGCCGATAGGGTGCCATTTTGGACACAACTCCAGAACTGCAAATGTAAAATGTGGTGGGTAATATCGTAGAGTAGGACACACTGTAGACTTACATTGGAATCATTAAACACTTCCTAAATGCTAATTAACCAGTAGGTAATTGTGGAAAACAGCAGCATAGCAACTACAACCTTGTGTATGCAAACTTGGTTGGGCAGAATTGACCCTCTGGTGACTACTTGATAGCACACTAGGCTTTAACACTTTGTCATCATCCCTAGGGTGAGAGACAAGACGGCACATCATTAGCTCAATGTCATCATGCCTAATCAAAATTCTGTGATATGTACAGTGTCTGTCAATACAGAAGATATCTAGATTTAGTGATATTTTACTGTGGTTTATATGGTATATCTTATGAACGAACACAGAGAGAGAAGCTAGTCCTCTCCACCTCCAGCACCTGCCATGCTACCTCATCATTAAAACAGCTGAAGGATTTCGAAACCATTTTAGCTACAAGCCATCAGTTAGTCTTAAGTGTCTGCAAAAGCCCTTTGCCAAACCAGGCATGAGAGTTGCACTGTTCCTCATCCATCCACATTTATGTCCACAGGGGCATGACTAAAATACACTATGTCCCACAAACCTTACAAACCCATCCTGAAGTCCCCCCAACCCTCCTCCAACTCCATTCATTTTAGCTTCATGTTGTCACACAGGATGTATAGTGCTGTAGTACCAATGTTCTTGATGACATAGTGAACGTGCACAAGCTACTCTAGAGATGGTTGAGGTAAGGTCAGTATCCATGCTTTTCCCTGACTCAGGCCAGAGCCCATGCTAACAGCTCCGCCCTGGTTCTGCTGGTGGTTTTCATGGATTCACCGTGCTCCTCTTCTGGAAAAAGCTCACCCATTGTTAATATGGCCTCCCAGGAGAATGTCCGTGCACTCAGCTCAGCAAGGAACGCTCTTCTTCGATGCCTCACTAAGCATTATCTGGCTATGATGCACACCATGCATTCAAATGGATTTATCTTCAAATGGAGCTGAACCGTTGCTTGTCCTCAGCAGCGTAAGAACAACGTGCAAGTAGGGATTAAGGGATGTCTGGGAGGGTATACAGTACATCCTTCAAAAGTCAACCTTTCGTTTTCTGGAAATACATGTTTCTCAGATGGTGCTCAATTCTTGTCCATTTGGAATGTCTACAGCTACATCTTCTTAAAAAAATGTATTTAACTTCCATTTAGCACTAGTTTCCACTAGACACAGGTTCTCGGTTTAAAGTTTGTTATCTGAACACTTGGCCTTTGCTTACACTGTGACCAATGTGTTGATAGCCTCTCCTTGAAGGGAAGCTGAACTGACAGTGAGGTAAATCTGGTGTGACCAGAGACCTTAGAAGGGAGTCTTGTTAGTGCCATTGCCCTAGGACGTGAGACAGACCCAAAGGAGAGGCAAACACGGAAGGTGAAGACAGTACAGAGAAGACATTTAATGTATGCTGTTTGAAAAGCCTCTCTCTCTCCTCCTCGACTCTCTTTCTCTTCTTGTTGAGGCAGAACTTGATGTGTCCACAGGCCAAAATAAAGTTGCACTCCAAACAGGTTCCCTGGAGCGAGTAGAGCAGAGGCCTCCACTCTATTCCACAAGGAAAATCGGACTTCCACTCAAAGACTCTGACTTGGGAGTACGGCATGGAAATAACTTCTTCCCTTGCACTTTCCGTATTCCTTATTTTTTCCTTCAGTGTTCAGAGTGGTTTGTTGATTTTGGAGGGAACATATGCTGTTATGTATGGTGGTCCACTAGGGATTCAATGTTTTCTGTTGGTGTGGGCTTGTCATCCAAATCTGCTGCCATCTAAGTGAAACATTCAGAGGCTCATGTAAATTCTGCCATTACTGTGTTGCATTGGCCAGCTAAAAGGTTCATGTCATCTATGGTTCACAGTTCATTGACTCTGCCTAGCTCAGTGCTATCTTGTCCTTTCATGGCATGCTCAGTGTTACTTAGGCCTACATAAGATTGTTTTCGTGCAGCTGTGTAAGACAAACGGCTCACCATATTTCAACGCTAATTCATGCTAATGTTATTCTTATGAGCTAGTCATGCTAGATTAGCTTTAGTTTGTTATCGCAGGGGCATGCTTATATCCTAAATGTACAATCATTTCAGGTCAAAATAAATGTATGCTATTATCCACATGTGAGTGATGTCATATAGGCCTACGCTCAGCTCATGTGTCGTAAATTATGCATTAGCTAATGAATGATAATTTACTAGCTAATAACATATGATAATCACAGGGAGCATGATGTATATGATATTATGTGCGTAGAATAGCAAGTGAATGCTGTGTTTGTGTTTTGATGTCACATAAAGCCATTCCAATAGTCTGAGACTTCCAGTTCTTCATTGTTGGTCCATGTGTTCAGCTATTCATCTCTCGAATAGAGCTAGACAGAGTCAGGGAAAATGTACTGCATTTATTAAAGCTTATGGGAGTGTTACTGACTGGCATTGAACCCTGATTTTCAGTGTTCCACTTGTCAGAATTGACTGTACATAGCAATAGACTGTAAAGCTAGCTTTGCGTTGGAGGATGCTTCTTGACATCCTAGTAGCCTACAGTACCACCTCAGGTCGGCTACATCCTTTAAACCCCAGAAAGTTCTCTCATCAATTCAGAGTGCATATGATATCACACCACTGGCCATTAATCAAATATTACCCTCTCCTATCTATTACAGAAATATAATGAAGTTCTGGACTTTGTCGGATTAATGGGGACAATAACTTTTTCCACATGAAGACTGTCTGTCCACCAGCTCATTTCAACTCTTTCAGGCTCCTTTTCCAATTTTAATTTCTCAGTGAATGACATCTCTATATTTAGATAGTGGCGTGTGATCCTGATCCCTAATGAACATATGATAAGACAGTCTCTGCAGTAGGTCTCTCTGGATCATTTCTTCAGAGTGTGTGGTGAGTGTACGGAGGTTGAGCCATGACTTACACACCTGTCCATCATACAAACCAGTTGTTCAAAACTAAATCCGTATTGAAATAATTTAAAATAATTGTGTTTTCTGGAAAATAGTTATTTAAGGAAAACTAACTGCAATTAATGATATCTGTAGGCCTACATTCACTTAGGTGAATTTGCCAAAGGCTAATGTTAACATTGGCCTTTTGAAACCCTTGCCTTAACGACTTGCCTCACAAATAAGAATATATTAGCCTGGTTGCTTCACCAATTTGTTTTTCAAACAGAGATCGTCTGAAAATAGCGCCCATGCATGAAAACATTTACATAAATAAAACGTACTGTAGGCTGTGGATAATTATTACTCAAGCCAAATTAATCTGCATGCATTCATAATCTGTACAAACTGTGACTATGCTGATGAATTCGGAAACACAGATTTGTAAGACCTCTCTGGTTATTATTGTCCGTTTGTGTGTGCATATATAACTGTTAATTAACAAAACACTGTCATAGTCATAAAGACGTAATGTTCCAGAGAGACTTCAATACGTACAGCATAATATCAAACTGGATGTTGTGTTGCCTGTGTGCCTCCAAATATAGATCCATAACCCCTCTTTGTCCCTCTACTCAATGATGGCGAGGAAACAACCTGTCAAGGTCATGTAGAGTATGAACGTGTTAGACAGAGGGATACTCTGTCACACATACACACACACACACACAGACCACACACACCGAGACCTCACACACACTCACACTAGTGGCGGTGCAACTGAATTTCATCTCTCACTTTGTCCTGTCTGCTGCAGTATCCATTTTTCATATATGCTGCTTTGGCGCTATATTAGGCATCAATCAATGGGAGCCAAGGGCTGCTGTTACATGGAGAGGTCCTCTCTTAATTAAGGGCTGCAATTGAAACCGTGAACATTTATTTTATCGAAGGGCCCGCGAAGCAATCAGATAAACAAGGTGACTCATTCTTGTAATCGTTGTAATTCGTTTTGTTCAGAGCCCCTCATAACACATATTAACCTGATCAGAGACTAAGGATTCTCCTCTACACCTCCTGTCTCTAAAAAGCCAATTGTYCAGAATATTGTCATGCACTTGTTCATCTCAGACCTATTTGTYCACTGTAATCCCAGGACAACGTGGTATGATCAACCAAAATGGCAGTGTTGACTTCGTTCTTAGTTACTGTGAGACAGTTTTGTGACTGCCTTGGAATGTGCAATGTGTACTGGTTGAATCCTTCAGCTTTTACTGTTTATAGGAACTCGCTCCTGTAGCTCTAGAACTAACCCAAAGTGAAGTGTGTATGAGTGTGTGTGTGTGTTCCCATCCTGGGAATTACCTGGGGTGAAAGAAATACTTGCTAAGACCAACTGCAAGAGTATGGAGGCCACAGTCACCCAACGCCAACTGCGCTGGTTCGGGCATGTCTTCAGGATGTCTCAGGAGCGCCTGCTGCAGAAGATTGTGTATGGCCAGTTACACTGTGACCGGCGGTCTGCAGGGAGTTAGCGTTACGAGGACCAGCTGAAAACGTGGCTGAAGAAGTGCAATCATCAAACCCACAGACCTGGAGGACGCCGCTGCCGAACATCCCACCTGAAGGCAGCTCTGTCAGAGCGGTGTACAGAGGTGGGAGGAGGAGAGGAACACAAAGAGACAGCAAAAACAACCATGCCTTCCCCCACCAACACAGAATACACATGCCCCACCTGCAATAAAGCTTGTGGATCTCAGATTGGACTCCACAGCCACCAAAGACTTACCGTTACCTCAGAAGTGGAAGTCATCATGGACTACCATAAGCAAGTAAGTGTGTGTGTGTGTGCGAACATACCCTCGACTAGCTTTGGGAACAGTTTTGCTCACAACTGGAAGGGGGCATCAGGGGCATCCCTATCACCGTGCCCAGTGTAAGGGACAGCTGGCACAGACACCAACCAACGTCATATATTAGCCAGGTGGGTCCTCTCAATACACCCATAAACACCGACATGAGCGATAGATGAGCAACAGAAAACCGAGAGAAGAAACTGAAGACTTCTGCACCATTCAGTCAATTAGCGTTTAGCGTTACCATTTGGCAACCCCTGAAGAGGAAGACAATGCCTTTTGAATAATGTACTTTGTTGTGACACTGGACAGATGCAAGGTCAGAAGCTTCAAAGCTGCGGTAACTAAATCTGAAAAAGCACTTCTTGTGATGTCAGCTTCGCAAATGGTCGCAACGTTCCACATGTCCGTTAATGGGTTTGAGTGTTCTGCATGGTGTAATACGATCAAGTCCACTCGTCAAAGACAGATTGACACTTCACTTATTGGTTGATACCTGTAATGCAAAGATAGCCTTTTCCATGGAAACAGAAACTACGAACATGATCTGAAGAGTGCTTTGGATTTCGTTCATGTTTATTGCTCCCATTCTTTGTTCAATCTAAATTCAAGCTTGACATCGATAGGCCTTTAAACAAAACCTATTTCAATATCAAACACTCCAACAAAAAATGTGTATATTTTCTAGATGAATACATTCCTCCACTCAAATGTTTACCTATGAGTACGGATTCATCCATTTGACACAGAGTCTGAAAGTGACAGTAAGCCTTATTATCAAACCATGCTGAGGTCAGGAGGCAAGCCAGTCTAGTTGATAGTATCACCAGTTTTTCACTGAAATACCAGCTGGACTATTAAAGGGGAACAAATACTTGTTGTGCTGGCAGTGCAACACTCTCTCTCATCTCATGTGTGGATGCTGTTGCCAGGAGCTCCTCCATCTTCCTTTGGGATTTTCTGTCCACTTAAGACATTGTCCTTTGACCTCCTCCCGCCGCTCTCCCAACACCCACACCACCTTCTTCACCCAGTCTTCTTTCCCCATGCTCGGTCTGCTCTCGTGCGGTACTGCTCTCTCTCGTCAGTCGTCCTCGTCTCGGGCGTCGCTCTGCTCTCATCTCTCTCTCTCTCCTTCTCTCTCTCTCTCCTCTCTCTCTCTCTCTTCCTCTGCTCTCTTCTCACCTAGTCTCTTTCCCCATCTCTCCTCTCTCTCTCTCTGCTCTCTCTCTCTCTCTTCTCTCTCTCTCTCTCCTCTCTCTCTCTCCCCCTCCGCCCCGCTCCGCCTCTCTCTCTCTTCTCTCTCTCTCTCTCTCTTCTCCTCTCTTCTCCTTTCTCCTCTCTTCTCTCTCCTCTCTCTCTCTCTTCTCTCTCTCTCTCTCTCTCGCTCTCTCTCGCTCGCTCTCTCTCTCCGCCTCCTCTCTCCACCTCATTCGATCTCGCTCTTTTGCTCTCTCTTTCTCCCCGTCTCTCTGCTGCCTCTCTCTCTCCCCCCTCTCTTCTCCTCATTCTATCCTCGCTCTTTTGCTCTCTCTCTGTGGATGGAAAGATCTCATTATCTTCTCAGTCACATTAAAGCTTATATACGGCGCGCAGCAGAACCCCCTCAAGGTGATGAGGGCGAGGCCAAGTAAAGGGTTTCATCTCTCTCAGCCTACCATGTGACTCTCAGCGCATATACACACGCTCGCGCCCACGCACACACACATGCACGCGCGCACACACACACACATATATCACATATATCATATCATCTTGTGTTTACCTGCCACATCAACTTAAAAGTACAACACCTACACCCATGCATATACGGTATTATTCAGAATCCAATGCATGAGGTTTTTGTCTCCCTCAAGCTCACATTGAAGTAAACATACTCTTACGTTCTCTTTAATATCTTCATACCACGATACTCTCCCTATTTGTGTCCTAAATCAATCTCTCACGGTCTTTCCTCTCGCTCTCTGACACTTATACACACACACACACACACACACAGGCACACACACCTTGCCTTTCCCTGGCGCAGTGGCGCTGACAAGATACATGATGAACGCAACCACAGTGATTTATAATAAGTCACTGCAGAGCGATGCCATTGCAGAAGAGGAAATTGAACAAACAGGCCATGCTATCTGTCACCAGATGACCCAGTTCAAGTTCAAGAAGCTGCCTGTCAAGTACAATTGACTGCACAAGTGATATATTAGACCTTAATGGCAGCAGAAAAAAGACTGTCTTAACGATTGCCTTTGCTGTATATGTGAAGGTCCCACTGTAGGGTGGATTGCAAAGAGAAAACAAATGATTTCCCGGTGCAGCATCTTCCCACAAAAAAACATATTCGATACACATCCAGAAACGGCACCGGCAAGGGAGTTACAGTACGTGACCACTATTCAACCCGCTTCTTGATTGAAGCAAAGCCCTTTGAGAAGGACTTTAGGTGAACATATTACTGTACTGTATTTGTAGTTTGCTCTTTGGCATTGTAGAAGATTCTGTTACAAAGTGGGATTAAACTGGATTTAACTACTATTTTTGTCAACGATTTACACAAAATACTCTGTAATGTCAAGTGGACGAACACATTTCTAACAATAATACAAATAAAAATAAATAATACAACAGTAATACAGTATATCTTGATTAGATAAGTATTCTACCCCCTGAGTCAATACATGTTAGAATCAAATTGGTTGTTGATCATTACTAGACAACCATGTTCAGGTCTTGCCAGATTTAAGTTTAAACTGTAATTTGGCCACTCAGGAATATTCACTGTCTTCTTGGTAAGCAAGTCCAGTGTAGATTTGGCCTTGTGTTTTAGGTTATTGTACTGCTGAAAGGTGAATTCATCTCCCAGTGTCTGGTGGAAAGCAGACTGAAGCATATTTTCCTCTAGGATTTTAGCTCCATTCCATTTCTTTTTTATCCTGAAAAACTCCTCAGTCCTTAATGATTATAAGCATACCATAACATGATGCAGCCACCACTATGCTTGCAAATATGGAGAGTGGTACTCAGTGATGTGTTGGATTGGATAAAACTTTTCATTCCGGACAAAAAGTGAATTGCTTTGCCACATTTTTTGCAATATTACTTTAGTGCCTTGTTGCAAACAGGATTCATGTTTTGGAATATATTTATTCTGTACAGGCGTACTTAATTTCACTCTGTCAATTAGGTTAGTATTGTGGAGTAACTAAAATGTTTTTGATCCATCCTCCTATCACAACTGGTAAACACTGTAACTGTTTTAAAGTCACTTGTGAAATCCCTGAGCGATTTCCTTCCTCTCCGGCAACTGAGTTAGGAAGGACGCTTTTGTATCTTTGGGTGAATTGATACATCATCTAGTGTAAGTTTTTGTTTTACCCCTCTACCAGTAGGTGCCCTTCTTTGCAAGGAATTTTAATACCTCCAATGTCTTTGTATATAGACGAATCTCTGTTTGAAATTCACTGCTCGACTGAGGTACCTTACTGATAATTGTATGTGTGGGGTACAGAGATGAGGTAGTCATTCAAAAATCATATCAATCACTATTATTGCACAAAGAGTGAGTCCATGCAACTTATTATGTGACTTGCTAAGCACATGTTTACTCCTGAACTTATTTAGGCTTGCCATAACAAAGGGGTTGAAGACATTTCATCTTTTCGTTCGTTATTAATTTGTAAAGAAAATTCTAAAAACACAATTCCACTTTGACATTATGGGCTATTGTTTGTAGGCCAGTGACCAACAAATCTCTATTTAATCCAGTTTAAATGCAGGCTGTAACACAACAAAATGTGGAAAAAGTCAAGGAGTGTGACTACTTTCTGAAGGGACTGTATGTAGTGGGACCATATCCAGGGGCATGAAAATGTGTTGACAAAAGATAAAATACCATTGACTTTATTGTCCCCAAAGGGGAATTTTACTTGGACACACAGTGCTGCTGTGTCCAAACAACACAAATGATATAAGATGATCTCATACAAACATTTGAAGCAAATGGAAACTGTGGAGCGAAAGTCTTTCGATCAGCAGCTGTGCCACATACGATGCAGTGCTGTCTAATCATCATTAGAAAGCGGTCATGAAAGGCCTAGCAAAAAAAGACTCATCATTTGTTCCCCTTACCAGATAACAATGATGAAAAATGGTTATGTCGCAGGTGACATTCTCTAGCATCTGACATTTTCCGCTGGGGGTATAAGTTCTTTACAAGGAGACAATAACAAAGCAAAATTCAATTGATTGGCATTATCAGAAAGCACGGGGGATCATATTTCGCGACAGATGGTCCAAAAAGTGGAACTATGGATTTTCCAATCAGAAGGGAGGATAGGGGTGTTTAACTTGGTTTAGAAAGTTCCCAAAACCCAGCACATGGTTGATTGTGAAATACACATTAACCTTTTCACTGAGTGGTGTGGAATGGAAGGCACAGATGTGTTGGGGAAATAGGAGAGCTGTGGAGGTGCATTCCAATTTGCATGCTAGTGGCCCCGGATGTGTAGTTGAAGCGCCCTTTTATTTATTTTTCTCATTACACTACACCAGACCTAATCATATCCCCATGCCACAGTGAGGGCAATCTAGCGACGCAATTGCAGTCATGTCAAATTGCAATCAATAGACACTGAGTCCCACCCCTGGGGTCAGTTTACTGTTTCATTAGCCAACGGGAATAAAAGCCTTTAGGAGGGCCTTGTGGATTACATTTGAATGACAACCCATACAATGATCACTTTTCCCGTTGACACAGCAACCCCTCTGTACGTTCGCCACTTCCTCTTTGATCCTTGCAGAGGATTTCCTTCCTGATGTGAATTTAGCATATGATGATGCCCATCTAATCTATAGTACTTCAGTTATTAAATCTGTTATGCTGAAACGTAACGGTCATATATTTGATTTTAAATCCTATTGTCCGAGTTATATGAGTGTGATTGGTTCATGTCTAAATGTTTTCATTGTTATTTCCTACCTTGAAATACTGCTGAGTCAGACAGTGAGTCAGACATTTTATAATAGGCTTTGCTTCAGTAACATCTCCATAAATATTCATTATTTTAAACAATGGTTTGCCTAGTTAGGCTTGGTCCACCCTGAAAATAGAAATGATTGATGGATTAAAAATACTTTATATGAATCAGCATACAAGGCCCAAACGTTCAAGTGTTTACCTTGAATAGACTTACTTTGAAACGTTGAACTCCATTGTATTCCTAAAGCAGTTAGTGCAAACAGAGCAGCAATGGTGTTAGTCCTCACACACCTGATTCAGCCTTCCTGCTCTAAAAACAGGAGTACAGTTGAAGTCGGAAGTTTACATACACTTAGGTTGGAGTCATTAAAACTTGTTTTTCAACCACTCCAAGTTCTTGTTAACAAACTATAGTTTTGGCAAGTCGGTTAGGACATCTACTTTGTGCATGACACAAGTAATTTTTCCAACAATTGTTTACAGACTGATTATTTCACTTATAGTTCACTGTATCACAATTCCAGTGGGTCAGAAGTTTACATACACTAATTTGACTGTGCCTTTAAACAGCTTGGAAAATTCCCGAAAAGTATGTCATGGCTTTAGAAGCTTCTGATANTGCATCTTGCCTATGCCGTTCTGTACCATCACTCATTCATATATCTTTATGTACATATTATTTATCCCTTTACACTTGTGTGTATAAGGTAGTAGTTGTGGAATTGTTAGGTTAGATTACTCGTTGGTTATTACTGCATTGTCGGAACTAGAAGCACAAGCATTTCACTACACTCGCATTAACATCTGCTAACCATGTGTATGTGACAAATAAAATTTGATTTGATTTGGATTTTTGCCTGTGCTTAGCACCATTCCGTTTCTTATTATCCTGAAAAACTCCCCAGTCCTTTATGATTATATAAATAGCATAACATGAAGCAGGCATCACTATGCTTGAAAATATGGAGAGTGGTACTCAGTAATGTGTTGGATTGGATTTGCACCAAACATAACACTTTTTATTCAGGACAAAAAGTGAATTGCTTTGCCATGTTTTTTTGCACTTTTACTTTAGTGCCTTGTTGCAAATAGGATTCATGTTTTGGAATATATTTATTCTGTACAGGCTTCTTTCTTTTCACTCTGTCAATTAGGTTAGTATTGTGGAGTAACTAAAATGCTGTTGATCCATTAACCTATCACAGCTGGTAAACACTGTAACTGTTTTAAAGTCACTCGTGGTGAAATCCCTGAGCGGTTTCCTTCCTCTCCGGCAACTGAGTTAGGAAGGACGCTTTTTTATCTTTGGGTGTATTAATACACCATCCAAAGTGTGCTTTTTTTACCCCACTACCGGTAGGTGGCCTTCTTTGCAAGGCATTTGAATACCTCCAAGGTCTTTGTGTATAGTTGAATCTCTGTTTGAAATTCACTGCTCGGCTGAGGGACCTTACTGATAATTGTTTGTGTGGGGTACAGAGAAGAAGTAGTCATTCAAAAATAATATMAATCACTATTATTGCTCACAGAGTGAGTCCATGCAACTTACTATGTGACTTGTTAAGCACATTGTACTGCTGAACTTATTTAGGCTTGCCATAACAAAGGGGTTGAAGACATTTCAGCTTTTTCTTTGTTATTCATTTGTACAAAAATTCTAAAAACATAATTCCACTTTGACATTATGGGGTATTGTTTGTAGGCCTGTGACACAAAAAMATCTCTATTTAATCAATGTTAAATTCAGGCTGTAACACAACAAAATGTGGAAAAATTCAAGGGGTGTGAATACTTTCTGAAGGCACTGTATGTACTGGGAGCATATCCAGGGGCATGAAAATGTGTTGACCAAAGATAAAATACCATTGACCTTATCGTCCCCAGAGGGGAATTGTACTTGGACACACAGTGCTGTTGTGTCCAAACAACACAAATTATATAAGATGATCTCATACAAACATTTGAAGCAAATGGAAACTGTGGAGCAAAAGTCTTTCGATCAGCAGCTGTGCCACATACGACGCAGTTCTGTCTAATCATCATTAGAAAGCATTCATGAAAGGCCTATAAAAAAAGACTCATCATTTGTTCCCCTTACCAGATAACAATGATGAAAAATGGTTATGTCACAGGTGACATTCTCTAGCATCTGACATTTTCCACTGGGGGTATAAGTTCTTTACAAGGTGACAATAACAAAGCAAAATTCAATTGATTGGCATTATCAGAAAGCATGGGGGAGCATATGTCGCGACAGATGGTCCAAAAAGTGGAACTATGGATTTTCCAATCAGAGGGGAGGATAGGGGTGTTTAACTTAGTTTAGAAAGTTCCAGAAACCCAGCACATGGTTGATTGTGAAATACACATTAACCTTTTCACTGAGTGGTGTGGAATGGAAGGCACAGATGTGTTGGGGAAATAGGAGAGCTGTGGAGGTGCATTCCGATTTGCATGCTAGTGGCCCCGGATGTGTAGTTRAAGCGCCCTTTTATTTATTTTTCTCATTACACTACACCAGACCTAATCATATCCCCATGCTACATYGAGGGCAATCTAGCGGCGCAATTGCAGTCATGTCAAATTGCAATCAATAGACACTGAGTCCCACCCCTGGGGTCAGTTTACTGTTTCATTAGCCAACAGGAATAAAAGCCTTTAGGAGGGCCTTGTGGATTACATTTGAATGACAACCCACAAAATAATCACTGGTCCCGTTGACACAGCAACCCCTCTGTACGTTCGCCACTTCCTCTTTGATCCYTGCAGAGGATTTCCTTTCTGATGTGAATTTAGCATATGATGATGCCCATCTAATCTATAGTGCTTCAGTTATTAAATCTGTTATTCTGAAACGTAACGGTCATATATTTTATTTTAAATCCTATTGATGTCTGAGTTATATGAGTGTGATTAGCTCATGCATGTCTAAATGTTTTCATTGTTATTTCCTACCTTGAAATACTGCTGAGTCAGACAGTGAGTCATTTTATTTTATGATAGGCTTTGCTTCAGTAACATCTCCATAAATATTAATTATTTTAAACAATGGCTTGCCCAGTTAGC
Organism: Salvelinus sp. IW2-2015; assembly: GCF_002910315.2. Lineage (NCBI taxonomy): Eukaryota > Metazoa > Chordata > Actinopteri > Salmoniformes > Salmonidae > Salvelinus > Salvelinus sp. IW2-2015. Next base: position 5,390,566 of record NC_036840.1, on the reverse strand, counting down.
CTTGATCCACCTTGAAAATAGAAATGAACGATSGATTAAAAATACTTCATATGAATCAACGTACAAGGCCCAAACGTTCAAGTGTTTACCTTGAATAGACTTACTTTGAAATGTTGCACTCCATTGGATTCCYAAAGCAGATAGTGCAAACAGAGCAGCAGTGGTGTTGTGCAGTCCTCACACACCTAAATCAGCCTCCCTGCTCTAAAAACAGGAGTAAATGTGATTTTAGAATGTCTCTCTGTGTCATCTACACCACAGCAGGATGTAAGACAGCTCTCAGACAAAMACTAGTAAATAGTAATTCATCGCATAAAAGCGAATGTCTTTGGAGGAGGCGGGTGAGTTAAAACTCTGTTGGTGGAAGATAGAGGATGAGAGGCTTGAGGGTTGCTCATCTTTAAATAATCCCTTCCTTGTGTCCTCTTGTTTCATACAGCAGTGMATTTATTWTCTGTAYGCAAATTACTTCAAGAGTTCAATCAATTATTAATAWATGTGAATGTTTCATGAATCATAGTGTTGGCAAACTGCAGATGAATTAGAGTTGTCTGGGCTATTGTGTAGCATGTCCTTTATAACTCAGTATTTCAAGGTAATACACACACGAGGGGGTTGTGACTGAGGTCGATTTTCACCTTCCCAGACATTGGGAAGACAGACACATGAGACAGCCCTGAGTCTCTGTGCTTGYAGGCAGAGAAAGCATTAAGTCACTCTTTTCCAGGTAAGACTGCCAAAGCAGGATCAATATGACGCTCTCCAAACGGGAACAAGTGCTTTCTCCACTCAGAACTAATCTATTTGTCACATATTATTCCGGGAGACATTGGGGGGGGGGGTTGACGACAAGATGGATGCAGATGTCTACCCAGAATATTGGGAACATATATGCGTCTGTAAATGAAGTTCCATTGTCATTATTTTACAGCAACACTGTCATTATTACTGTCATAAGTTGAAGTTATGGACTCATAAAAATCYATTTCTGTCTGGAAATAGCTGGGTTTAATTTATATGTAAATGTGCTCTGTGTACATTATTTGTCAGCAAATTGTTTGTTGAATTGTGACATGGGGGGGAAGAGAGCTGGATTGGAGGCCTGCTCTCACAATAAAGGGGAGGGAGAAAAAAAATCCCAACATAAACATTTAAACTCAAACCCCAAAGGAATTCATCACTGCTTTGAAGTATAAAACCAATCTATCCAACCTATATTAAACAACCAAATTCTGCTGCTTTTCAATGGATGCAAAAATACAGATTACTCAAACTCTTTGCTTTGTGTGTTTTTAAGAGAAGACAATGAGATCATTATGGAAACGAATATAGGGGCACGGGATTGGAAACAAATTTAGTGAAGAAGAAAATAAACAATATTGCAGTAGAGCTCACTGCAGCGTTTAGTCAATTCTCCATTCTAGCTCTGGGAATAGAGATAAGCTTCATGTAAAGTATTACAATATTTCCCTGTATTAGTCTGTAATGACCATCGCCTCAAGTCACAAACCCACTCATAGTAAAGAGCTGTGGAAATATTGCAGTTAGAGGATCAGGGGGCCTTTGGCTTGTGGAACTATACTCTGTGGAATCACAAACAGAATGGTTTTATGGTTCAGATTGTATTATCTTAATGTCTATCTAGTGCCCTGGGACAATAGTGTCAAGCTCGGCCTGTAACAGTCAAACTGAGTGTGTTCTGGGTTTAGGAACCATTTTAGATACTGAGGTGTAGGATCTTAATCATGTGACAGAGTGCAGTGTGAAAGCATGGGAATTTGTTCAGTGAGCTGATCTAGCTGATTGACTATCGAGCACAAAGGAAATTGAACTCAGCTTGAACTAATGTTCTTTCAAGACTCTTAACAAGTCTCGGATGTTGTGTCCTACCTAGCAGACTGCAATCTAAGGAGGATATTCTTTGAGGATCYGACTATCTGTTCAACCAGAGAAATTAGTCTCTTGCACGGATCACTACATTTCCTTTCGTCTCTGCACATTTCAATCCGATCTAACCTGTAAACCGAATAAGGACACGCAGACTTAGAGTTAAAACACCTATAAGTGGAGGTGTCAATGTCCTCAACCACTCAGATGAACTACAAAACAAACCATTATACACTTAGACATGACCTCCTGATTGGGCTCATGTTAATTGRCTCTATGCATTTCACAAAGGACAAAGGATAAGTGTCTGTATTCARTCAAATCTATTGAGAGCCTGGAGGATGGTTGGGGTCGAATATGCAAGGTAAACATGGAATTATGAGGAGTTGATTCTATTTTCAGTCTTGGGGGTCGCCGGTGATGCTATCTCATATCTGTACTCAGTGATCTGCACAGCACTCTGATTCCAGGGTTAATCAGATTAGTTTAGCGCCGAGGCCCAGATTATTTGATTGAGATTAGTTTAAATGTCAGCTTCTATAAATGGTCTCAAATGTCAGTGCTCTCTGAGGTGAGATTCCCATTTCATTTAAATATTTTTTTTAATTCACACAGACCTAAAACAATCTTTCAGCTTTAATTACGTTAGGATCCTTTCAGTGGTGTGATATGTGAGAGAGAGAGAGAGAGAGAGAGAGAGAGAGAGAGAGAGAGAGAGAGAGAGAGAGAGAGAGAGAGAGAGAGAGAGAGAGACGAGAGAGAGAGAGAGAGAGAGAGAGAGAGAGAGAGAGGCACCTAAGGCAGTATGTACCTTGGGTTTATCATCCTCTTTGAAGTGTGTAATCACAGGGTTTCCGGTCAGACCTAATGAAATAACATCCCTTGGCCAAGACCAAAGCTACTTCTCGTCAGAACAGAGCAGTGGGACTTAAACTTAAAGGAGGATCATGCATGGGTGAAGATAATCTCGGCACCCATAACAAACCGAGAGACTAGGGCCAAGATAACTTGGAACAATCAAATTAAATAAAAATGTATTTGTCACATCCACGTGTTTAGCAGATGTTATTGGGGTGGAGCGAAATGCTTGTGTTTCTAGATCACAAGCATGTGCAGTAATATCTAACAAGTAATATCTAACAATTTTCCAACACTACACACACAAAAATCAAAAGTAAAGGAATGGAATTAAGAATATATAAATATTTGGCGCGCAATAGCAGAGCAGCATAGACTAAGATACAGTAAAAATGGATAGAATACAGTATATAAATACAGTGGGGAGAACAAGTATTTGATACACTGCCGATTTGCAGGTTTTCCTACTTACAAAGCATGTAGAGGTCTATCATTTTTATCCTAGGTACACTTCAAGTGCGAGAGACGGAATCTAAAACAAAAATCCAGAAATCTCCATTGTATGATTTTTAAGTAATTCATTTGCATTTTATTGCATGACATAAGTATTTGATCACCTACCAACCAGTAAGAATTCCGGCTCTCACAGACCTGTTAGTTTTTCTTTAAGAAGCCCTCCTGTTCTCCACTCATTACCTGTATTAACTGCACCTGTTTGAATCGTTACCTGTATAAAAGACACCTGTCACACACTCAATCAAACAGACTCCAACCTCTCCACAATGCCAAGACCAGAGAGCTTGTGTAAGGACATCAGGGATAACATTGTAGACCTGCACAAGGCTGGGATGGGCTACAGGACAATAGGCAAGCAGCTTGGTGAGAAGGCAACAACTGTTGGCGCAATTATTAGAAGATGGAAGAAGTTCAAGATGACGGTCAACCACCCTCGGTCTGTGGGCTCCATGCAAGATCTCACCTCGTGGGGCATGAGGGATCACCCAGAACTACACGCAGGACCTGGTCAATGACCTGAAGAGAGCTGGGACCACAGTCTCAAAGAAAACCATTAGTAACACATTACGCCGTCATGGATTAAAATCCTGCAGCGCACGCAAGGTCCCCTGCTCAAGCCAGTGCATGTCCAGGCCCGTCTGAAGTTTGCCAATGACCATCTGGATGATCCAGAGGAGGAATGGAAGGTCATGTGGTCTGATGAGACAAAAATAGAGCTTTTTGGTCTAATCTCACTCGCCGTGTTTGGAGGAGAAGAAGGATGAGTACAACCCAAGAACACCATCCCAACCGTGAAGCATGGAGGTGGAAACATCATTCTTTGGGGATGCTTTTCTGCAAAGGGGACTAGGACGACTGCACCGTATTGAGGGGAGGATGGATGGGCCATGTATCACGAGATCTTGGCCAACAACCTCCTTCCCTCAGTAAGAGCATTGAAGATGGGTCGTGGCTGGGTCTTCCAGCATGACAACGACCCGAAACACACAGCCAGGGCAACTAAGGAGTGGCTCCGTAAGAAGCATCTCAAGGTCCTGAGTGGCCTAGCCAGTCTCCAGACCTGAACCCAATCGAAAATCTTTGGAGGGAGCTGAAAGTCCGTATTGCCCAGCGACAGCCCCGAAACCTGAAGGATCTGGAGAAGGTCTGTATGGAGGAGTGGGCCAAAATCCCTGCTGCAGTGTGTGCAAACCTGGTCAAGAACTACAGGAAACATATGATCTCTGTAATTGCAAACAAAGGTTTCTGTACCAAATATTAAGTTCTGCTTTTCTGATGTATCAAATACTTATGTCATGCAATACAATGCAAATGAATTACTTTCAAAAAATCATACAATGTGATTTTCTGGATTATTGTTGAAGTGTACCTATGATAAAAATTACAGACCTCTACATGCTTTGTAAGTAGGAAAACCTGCCAAAATCAGCAGTGTATCAAATACTTGTTCTCCCCACTGTATATGAGATGAGTACTGCAAAATATGTAAACATTATTAAAGTTGTCAGTGATTTCAAGTCTATGTATATAGGGCAGCAGCCTCTAATGTGCTAGTGATGGCTGTAACAGTCTGATGGCCTTGAGATACAAGCTGTTTTTCAGTCTCTCGGTCCCAGCTTTGATGCACCTGTACTGACCTCGCCTTCTGGATGATAGCAGGGTGCAAAGCAATGTGAAGGGTTGTGAAGAAAGCGCCAATACAACAAAGGATTTTCCCAAAAAGCACAGACACATTTTTTGTGAAACGCTGGAAATGTTCTCATTGTTTCCATTGAGCATTAGGGCAATTATGCATTATACTAAAGCTCTGTAGTAAGTATAATTTGCATGATTTACGGTAAGTGTTACATTGTTTGAGTCTGGAAGCAGTCCCCAAAGATATATATTGGAACTGAAATCAAATGAGGTCATGTGGGCATGGCATGCAGACACACACAATCACTCCACAATCAATCCCTTTAGATAACGCCATTCACACAGTTGCTTTTCCTTTCATTGTTCTTACAATATGATTTCTGTTCCATGAAGGACTTACAACCCCGAGTAGCTTTTTACCTCTAAAGGACCACTTAAAGCTTCCCAGCAGTCCACGAGTGCTGATGTGGAAGTTGCTACAGCAAAGTGTACACAGGAAGAATAATTGAGGGGCAAAATGGAGGTAAAGGGCAGTTTGGCTGAAGACTAATGGGAATGATTATGAATATGGACTGGCTGTGATTTRCCATAAGGGAAAGCACTCTMCACTGTAGTCTGAAGGAGCTCACTGTCACTGCAGTKGTACCACTATATGCACTCAAGTACTCTGCTGGCCAAGTCCCAAGSTTGGCAAGCCAGGGCAATCTCCAATATCTCTCGTATAGCACCTCAAATCCACATTGATCTTAGTCACGTCTTTCCCTCTGAGAAGTGCCTAATGCAAATGCTTTGGCTRCGGTGGCTRGAATCAGTTATRGTAGCTWACTTYAAGGCAGTTGCACACTTACACTGATATGAGTCTAAATGTGTTACTAAGGTGTGGTGAAGTCTGTTTAATGTTATGTTGTTGGCATGCAGTGTKAACTCAACACTGCCTCATCACTGCCCTACGAGGTCCAATGTGAAGCGCTGGAGTGTAACCTCTTTAGTAGTCTGTAAGTATTGATGGTGTAGAGTGGTCAGGTGAGGACAAAAACAGGAGTTGATCTGTTCATAACTCATTATGTCCTGTCAGCACTCTGGTTGCGTCAGCTCCATCTGACAGACTGGGAACTAATCTGGTGCTATTTCTGTTAACCTTTTATTGCAGGGTCAAACAGAGTGATTCTTGGTACAATCAAATCTACTTTGAAACAAAGTATACACCTCACATACATGGTTATGGGGTTAAAAAAGAAGACACCTGTACCATATCAGATAGAGAGTTGAAATGTATTCCATTTTGAGTTTGCATCCCAATATTACACTTTATATACATCACAGAAGACTGAAATATAACAAAACAGTTTGAGATAGAAACATCGGATTTTCATCAGGTTTTCTAAAATAATCTTTATTAAGTTATGAAAATGATTAATAATAACATTCCACCCATGAGACCAAAGAGGGCACTTTTGGTCATTGACTGCAGGTAAGGGCTACATAAATGTCCAGTACCGTGTTAGACGCCATCGTTCTGTTGTCTTATCACCGTCTCAAACAGCGATTATTACTGTTCAACTGATATGACGGTTAGCTATATCAAACAACATTTGGTACTTTATTAAACTGTGCCTATACCCCGAAATCAAATATATTCAGTGTCTTCCGAAAGTAATCATACCACTTGACTTAGTCCACATTTTATTGTGTTACAGCCTGAACGCAAAAATGTATTAAATAGATTTTTCCCCACACAGACATACCCATACAATATCCCATAATGAAAAAGTTAAAACATGTTTTTAGACATTTTAACAAATTTATTGACAATGACATTCAGAAATATCTCATTTACAAAAGTCTTCACACCCCTTTGCTATAACACTCCAAATTGAGCTCAGGTGCATCCAATTTCCTTTGATCATCCACCTGTGGCCAATTCAATTGTTTGGACATAATTTAGAAAGAAACACACCTGTCTATATAAGGTCCCACAGCTGACAGTGCATGTCAGAGCAGAAACTATAACATGAAGTCCAAAGAACTGTCTGTAGATCTCAGAGATATAATTGTGATGAGGCATATATCTGGAGAAGGGTATAAACCAATTTCTAGAGTGTTGAACGTTTCCAAGAGCATAGTGGTCTCCAGCATTGGGAAATTGGAAAAATATGGAACCACCCATACTCTGCCTAGAGCTGGCCATCTGACCAAATTGAGTAACCAGGTAAGAAGGACCTTGGTCAGGGAGGTGACCAAGAACCCAATGACCACTCTGACAGAACTACAGATTTCCTTGGTTGAGATGGGAGGACCTGCCAGAAGGACAACAGTCTCTACAGCACTTCACCAATCGGGGCTTTATGGGAGAGTGGACAGACAGAAGCCACTCCAGAGAAAAAGGCACATGGCAGAACGCCTGGAGTTTGTAAAAAGGCACGTGAAAAACCTCAGAGAATAAGGCAAAATATTCTGTGGTCTAATGAGACAAAAATGTAACTCTTTGGCCTGAATGCAAAGAACTATGGTAAAGTGGCAGGGACTGGGAGACTGGTAAGGATAGAAGGAACAATGAAGAGAGCCAAATACAGGAAAATCATTGATGAAAACCTGCTTTAGAGTGAATAAAGTGACCTTAGACTGGGAGCGAAGATTTACATTTTACGTTCTTACAGGACAATGACCCCAAGCATACAGCCAAAGCAACGCTGAAATGGCTTCAGAACAAGAATGTGAAAGTCCTTGAGTGGCCTAACCAAAGCCCAGGATTGAATCCCATTGAAAATCTTTGGAAAGACTTGAAGATTGCTGTTCATCACCGGTTTCCATCTAACTTAACAGAGCTTGAGAAAATCTACAAGGAAGAATGGGAGACAATCCCCAAATCCAGATGTGCAAAGCTGATACAGATATACCCAAGATGACTCAATGCTGTAATCGCCGCCAAAGGTGCTTCTACAAAGTATTGACTCAGTTGTGTGAATACTTATGTAAATTAGATATTTCTGTATTTCATTTTCAATAAATTATTAAAAAATTGTATTTTTTACATTACGGGGTATTTTGTGTATATTGGTGAGAAACATTTTTGAATTCAGGCTATAACACAACAAAATGTGGACTAAGTCAAGAGGTATACATTTTTTTCTGCCATGATATTAAAGGTATGGTAATGTCAGTATATGACACACAGAACCACATTGATTATTATTTAATGATTAAAGGAGCTCTAAATTACATTTTGACCTGAAGGCTGACATCTGTCCATTTTAACATCCATATTTCATAACCCTTGTTACCAGGTAATTTTTAAAACCCAATTTGAGATTAGATGTGATCCTGCAAGCATCTATTCATATTTGACGCAAGCTCGCCCAGTTGCCATGACATAATAAACTTTCACTGATCTTTGAGTCTATTTAAACTATAAAATGAGAAATACATGGACACAGCATGCTATTGACTTTTTAGTCCCTGGAGTTGAGATCCTCACTAACCTGTTCAGGACMTGGTGGTTCATARCACATCGCTTCCTCAGCCATATCTGACTGGGGCCAGACGGGCTGCCTGGACAGCTAGTCCCTGACTGTCCCTGACCTGCATAAGGCAGTTGTCACRTCKCTCTTTCTRCRGWGAGAAATTGAGTTTGACTCTGCCTGTTTGTGCCCTGAATCCTCTGGGGGCTGTATTAAAAACGCATCGCAGCAATGTTGACAGGAATACATTTATCGGAATTGTGTCGCCTTTCAAGAGCCGGCTGGGGGTAGCGGGTAGCACATGCTGCCGCGGGTCGTCTTGGCTGGCTGGTATGGTGTTTGATCTCCATATCGTCTGGATTGGACAGCCCTGTTCTTGCTGGTTTGGTGCTGACTGTGAAATTTCAGGCAATGAAGAATTTTGAGAAATATAAGGCTACTTTTTGTGTCATGCATGGAGACAAAACTTAGCAAAACATTGTGTTCATTGTTCATGTACTGCATGTTCCCTGTTTTGAATGTATGTCCTGGTTCAAGTCCGGTAATCAACAGTTACTGTACAATTATTTTTCATAAATGTCTATCAATAACAAGAATGAGCTGTTCAACTGAGGAACAGTAGCTGGTGATGAACGCTACACAATTCCTATTCATTTTTAACTCTACCGCAAGGTTGCCTTTGGTCTGATTTAATTCATATACACAAACACACAACTGCATACACACTCAACACAGGACATATACAGGTCATGCTAGGCCGTGGTATGAATCATAAACGCAATAACGTTTGTTGTTGAAGGTAATATTTTCCTTTTACTTACACTAAACAGGGCATGAGCAATAAGCTCTAGTGTAGTTCAAGGTAAAATGACAAGTATGGCAGGGCAGAAGGCTCAAATAGTATTGAATCGAGGGCTTGACCTTGCTAGTATTTGCATGTAATGTATTCATTGATCTTAGCATATCCAATGTGTCTGTATGACGTCATGTGTTTCAACTTTAAAGAAATGAATCTGCACCACACTACGTACTGTATGTAGGATGTTAATTTGAGCCAGTTTGCTACAGAAGGAAAATAATCCTGGAAATGTAAATTATTATTTGGATTATAATTAATGGACGTTTTGTAGGTGTTGATACATTTTTCATAAGGGAAAATCAAGTCTGAAATTTCAAAGTGGAAATGACAAACTTCAGAAGCCTTTTGAAACCTCAAATAGACTACAATTTAAAACGGTCCTGCATTGCAGGAAAGTACTCCTGCAACAGGGTGATCCAATTAAGATCCTACATCTGTACTCATTTATTTGAGACATGGTGCCATGGAGAGGCTTGGGTTGCTTATTGCAGTCTCCTTGACGCCTCCTGTCAGGTAGCTGCACCGCAGCTGAAAACTCATAAGCAGTGAAATCTGACAACATGGTGTGGGTTGACGATTTGGAACTTGTCACACAGTTAATGACTGTCACAGGAGGAGGCCCTTGGAGCTACGGTGAAATATGGGTATCGGCTATGAGGAAAGTGTTTGTGTGTGTGTCTGTGTATTTCTCAGTCCCTGTATGTGTGAGAGAGAGGACAAGAAAGAGACAGAAAATATGCTTGTTTGTGTGCCATGCATGTCATACCTGTCTGTGTTGTTTGCCAAAGTCTACATGCTCGGAAGAGTCTACCTGTGTGTGTAGGCTAATATGCCTGCAATTTGAGGACATAGGGAAATGAAACTGAAAGTCATTCCTTAAACGATGTGATTTTATAATGGTTATAGGTGGTTGTCATTTCCTCTTACCTGTAAGCCATCGTGTGGTCCCTAGGAACACCCCTCCAGGCTTCGATAGGATATCATCTGAACAAGGTACGGATTAAATCTGACTCTGACGCAATTCCTTTTTGACGGGAAAGTCATTACCAGGCGATTATGAATCAAACATTTAGTCCAAAATCAGGTTTATGAGATGGATTGCTCGGGAACCCTGGCCTCTTTTGCATTTAAATCACCTCTCGTGGCCCACTCAAACACTCTGTTTTATTAATGTTCACCGAGACTAATGATGTCGAACGCCCTATAAATTGCTGGAAATTCACGCTCGGGATTGTCATGTCACTCTTTCAGAGATATATCTGTTGACACAATGACCCAAGCCTGGAGACGATAGTATGACTCTGCTACGAGCCAATGAGGAAGATTCGGCTCACGAGGATAAAGAGCCTTATCAGGAAGTAAGCCGTCGGAATTCCAAGTARGTAGGCCTCTACAATACATGCTTTAGCGCTACCTCTTGTCTTTGGAGTCTAACCAGTGCTCTCCATCAAATAAAACGATTGCCTGTTTTTGGCCAGGTTTTGCCTTGAAAACTGCAGTACTGACAATCACTGGGGTGCTGCCGGAGGCCCCTGCAGCCCCAACGAGGCGAGGGGGGCCCCAAGCAATTAAGGGCCTCCACCCAAACATTCACCTATAGCCTTCACTAGAGTATTGCATGTTTGGATATGTCTGTTGAGCATATGTCTCAATTGTTGATTACAGTGCACGTAACCCATTCATAGACACTAATTACCTTTAGCGCCTTCATGGTGATAGTATCTTCTGGCTGGGGGAGTTTTGTTAAGAGCCCTAACACTCATTCTGAATGTTAAAATGCAATGCTTGTGGTATGGTTAAGGAACACATCTTTCACATCAGTGAGAAATAATTTAAAAAATGACTACATACCTTTTTAAAGGGTAGGCTTCCCACACAGTCCTATTTGTTACAGCACTCGTTTACGGAAACAGACAGAAGACAGAGGCCTGCCGGTGCTAATTAACTATATGTKTCTCCGAACACCTGTGTGTAAATGGAAGACGGACGSCACAAACGTGTTGTCACTGAAATATACCGTCGGCTGCCACTGTGTTAAAACCGGTTAAAATAGTTACAGTAAATGTATATTTAGCATTTGTGAAATTATTTCGATTTGATATGAAAGTAGAGCACTTTATGTTTCTAGAACTGTACCACAATTGAGAAACTATTTGCGTTTAGATGGAGTATTTGGCTGTTTTTGGATGCCAGAGCCAATTCACCTCTTAACAGAACATGTAAGGTCCTTGGACAATAAGGAGTAACATTAGGCTCTTTTAGTCTATTATTGGGCTAGGTCTTTGTAGAATGGAGGTGTTTCCCTGGTAACATGGTCCTTGTTAGCTTAGTTGGTAGAGCATGGCGCTTGTAATGCCAGGTTAGTTCTGTCACGTTCTGACCTTTATTTTCCTTTGTTTTGTCTTTAGTTAGTATGGTCAGGGCGTGAGTTGGGGTGGGCAGTCTATGTTATGTGTTTCTATGTTTAGGTTTGTCAATTGGCCTGATATGGTTCTCAATCAGAGACAGGTGTTTTGCATTGTCTCTGATTGGGAACCATATTTAGGTTGCCTGTTTTCACTGTTGGTTTGTGGGTGTTTGTTTCCTGTGTCTGTGTTCATGCCACACGGGACTGTTTCGGTTAGGTTACTTTGTTATTTTGTATTTTTTGTCGTGTTCAGTGGATTATATTAAAACATGGACACTTACCACTCTGCGTCTTGGTCCGGTCATTCTTCCACCACAGACGATCGTTACAGAAACACCCACCAACCAAGGACCAAGCAGAGTGGTAAAGGACAGCAGCAGCAGCAGCAGAAGACACAGGATTCATGGACTTGGGAGGAGATTCTGGACGGCAAAGGACCCTGGACTCAGCCAGGGGAATATCGCCGTCCCAGGGCAGAGTTGGAGGCAGTGAAGGCAGAGAGGCGCTGGTATGAGGAGGCAGCACGGCGATGCGGTTGGAAGCCCGAGAGTCAGCCCCAAAAATKTCTTGGGGGGGTCACACGGCTAAGCCAGGTAGGAGACCTGAGCCAACTCCCCGTGCTTACCGTGGAGAGAGAGGGCGTCGTACTGGTCAGGCACCGTGTTATGCAGTGGAGCGCACGATGTCCCCAGTACGCGTGCTTAGCCCGGTGCGATACATTCCAGCTCCTCGTATCGGCCGGGCTAGGTTGGGCATCGAGCCAGGTGCCATGAAGCCGGCTCAACGCATCTGGTCTCCAGTGCGTCTCCTCGGGCCGGCGTACATGGCACCAGCYTTACGCATGGTGTCCCCGGTTCGCCAGCACAGCCCAGTGCGGGCTATTCCACCTCGCCGCACTGGCCGGGCTACTGGGAGCATTCAACCAGGTAAGGTTGGGAAGGCTTGGTGCTCAAGAGCTCTTGTACTCCTTCACGGTCCGGTATATCCGGTGCCACCTCCACGTACCAGTCCTCCGGTGGCAGCCCCCCGCACCAGGCTGTCTCTCCGTTTTCTCTCTACAGTTGCTCCCGCCTGTCCAGCGCTGCCAGAGCCTTCCTCTTCTCCAGCGCAGCCAGAGTCTCCCGTCTGTCCTGAGCCGCCAGAGTCTCCCGTCGTCTGTCCTGAGCCGCCAGAGTCTCCCGTCTGTCCTGAGCCGCCAGAGTCTCCCGTCTGTCCTGAGCGCCAGAGTCTCCCGTGTCCTGAGCCGCCAGAGTCTCCCGTCTGTCCTGAGCGCCAGAGTCTCCGCGTCTGTCCTGAGCCGCCAGAGTCTCCCGTCTGTCTGAGCCGGAGTCTCCCGCTGTCCTGAGCCGCCAGAGCCGC
>NC_036840.1:5361547-5375933 GCF_002910315.2 Salvelinus sp. IW2-2015 | reverse complement strand
TACAGTGTGTGCGCTGGTCTTTTTCTCCCCCCGGTTCATACTCCACGCCTGAGTGGCTGCCAGATCTGACAGTTGAGCTTCCCAGAATTCCCGGGTGACCGACCTCTAGAGGTTAGAGGGTCCCGTTGCTATGTGAACCGCACAAAGCAAGATGCACCGCACCAAGGGCTATTTTTCCTCTCCCAGCGGCKTCTCAGGGCAGCGAATGGAATATGTAAACCACTGGAGCCTTAGACAGGGGGCAACGTCGGACTAAGCAAAACAAAAGGACTTGCTGATGCTCGATAAACACATGCATAGTCCCTCAGGCAGAGAGAAGGAATGCGTCAGGAACATTACCTTCTGTCTGCTCATCTTTCTGTCTGTTTATCTCTGTTGGAATCATCTGTCTTTGTGTCGGCCGATATCTCGGAATATCCAAAGTTCTACTTCTCCTCAATGCCAGCAGCACCCACTGTGTCTGTTTACCAGACGCAGCACGTATCTGACTATCTTTCCAACTGCAGGTCAGACCCCAGGGGGTTCGTCAGACAGGGAGATGGTCAGATGTGAGAGAACAGGTGTGAGACGACTGTTGTCACTACAGAGAATACCTCCTCAAGTCTTCATCATCTGCCTCATTTCATTACAGGAAATGAAATGTATCTCTAGGACACCGGAAAGGAAAATTGAGCTCTGGGTATCAACAAATTTCACACTTGTGACTTTATTACAAGTCAACCATTTATTGTTGGATAGGATATGATTTTTAGACCTTTCTCTTACTTCATCTTTGTAAATGGTGATTTTATAGTTGTTTTTTATGTTGTTTACAAGTAGTAGTCATTCTGGTAATACTGTATAGCTAGGCTATCCTTTAAAGACAATCATACCGCTGGACTAGGTCTTGCTCAGGCTAGGAAATATGTAGTGTTTGGGAGGAAATGGTTTCAACAGCATTTCAAGAGAAGGTAAAATACAAAAGGCCAGATTCAAAAGAAACCATAGTACAACAACATGACTACAGTAATGTCTGTTGCATTGGATACTAGATTATTCCTTCCAGTATGGTATCCTCAGTATATTGTATTGACTAACATATCCTGCATTTTGTCGAAAAACCATGCATTTACCCAGAGAAAGTAATTTGCACATATTTTCCGACTATTTATGCTTCTATACCCTTCAGGTATGCAATCAAACCAACCAATGGGATTGTGGTGGCACTTAAAAATCTGGAATCGCAAACCCAGAGGTATCACAGACGGAGATGAATGAAATTAGTGGCAAATTGAAATTCATGATTAATGCTTGGTCCACATTTCTGGCTGAGCTCCAACGAGTGTCTATAAAAAGAGCAGTGTGTGACTCTCTGGCCCCTCTCCCAGTTGTGGCCAGGTGCTTGGGCTTATACAGGCCAGGGGAAAAGGGGTGGAGGGGGTAGAGGGCAGGGAGGCTTAGGTGGAGACGTTTGGATGTCGTGAGAGGGACATCCTRTCCCTGACATAGTCACTTTTGCTTTCAAGTCATCGCCCAGGAAATGGGGGGCTTGAGATCGCCCCTATCATCAATTACCATGCCTAGTCTCTGAAGGTATTTAATCCTGCCTCTTTGCTCCCTTGGTGAGCTGGGGCGACAGTGGTGTCAGTGTGCGTGGGCAGGGCGGGGAGATAGCTCTGTGAGGGATTGAGATGGGAAGCCTCAGAGGTAAAACTGGCAGACTCTGTAAAAAGTATATTTGTAGATTTCACAAGCTAGGTAAGGTCCAAGTCATCTGGTGGCTGGCACAGAGATGGAGATGAGGAATAGATGTGGTAGAGTGGTTATCAAATCACCTTTGCATTCAGCCTGCGTCTATATTGTGCAATTCGATCACCATTTAAAAACAAGGTGTATTTGTAGTGCTTATTGGATTTGAAATGAGAAACAGAATGGAACCAGTCCAGGTCTTAGGCAAACTGACTTGCTAATGTCTACTCTACTCTACGTCTCATTACTGAAAAGCAAACAGTTAAATGTAACACTGCCCTGTACTTACTGCCATAGATGCCTCACACAGCTACACAACACATCGGCAAAAAAAGACATTTTATCAATAGGCTGCTTTGCCAGGAAATCATTCACCTATATAATTACAAATCGACAAAAGGCAATTTGCGCAGTATCTGATTGCAGGTGAGAAATGCATGTGTGCAGGGCAAATATTGTTTACCTCAACCAGATCAATATCCTCCTCAGTCCCTCTTGATGAATTCTGTACTCATGAGGATGTGTCTGTGTTTGGGTCCTAACACATAGGCCTAACTGTTTTCTCACCTCAGAGAATCAGCTCTCTTTCACCCTTTTTCACACTCTTCCTTTCAGTTTTTCATCTTTCCTGACATTCTTTCTCCCTTTCCTCCTTCCTCTCTCTCTTGCACCGTCTTTCGTTACCCCAATCTCCCCAGCTGTACCATCTCTCCATTCTTCTCTCATCCTTTCTCTGCTTGATTCTACTGAAAACCTGCCTATCTTTTCACCTCCCCCTCCCACTCCTCTACCTCTAACCCTCTCTTCCTTTGTCTCCCCCTCTTTCTCTCTGTCTGTCTACTACCCTCCATACCTAGGATGGAATGTGTGTYTCAGAATAATAACGTGTCTATCTGGCTCGCCGCTGCTCTTGATGATAAGAGTTATTGTGCTACCTGAGTCGGGCTGCGTCCAGCCTCCTGCCTGACAGGGCCACTGGGCGATACAGGCGTGGATGAAGGTGACTGGGTATGACAGCCAGCCAAATGCCTTTTTACCTGTGGCTGATTGCTAAATGCACACGTCCTGATTTAGACAAATGGGAGCGGGGGCCAGCCATTACGGCGTGGCCGACCTTCAGCCTGTGTCTGCGCGTCGGTGTTTGTCCCTCTTTGATGAAGCTGTCAGATGCTTCGTGCCCGACCCTTTACCTTACTCTCTCCACAGACAAACGTACGCACACACACACACACACACACACACAAACACACAAACACACACAAACGCAGATGCACACCGAATCACACATACTCAGATGCACACACTTCTCACCTTTTCACCTGGAAATACTTTTACTTCCCTGAAATCTTAGGTATTAGATTAGGTGCTTGTATATGCAGAAATATTTCAAATGAAATTGATTTGCTAGCTATTCAGACATTTTCTAATTTGATGTATTCAACATTTTCACAATAAGCACTTTGTTTTATGACTCATTTTCTTGATGAATCTTCTATGATGTTCATTTATTATGTAACAACAGGTTCTTCATCACTCTCCGAAGTTTCTCAGGAAATGAGAAAGAGACAAGGGGGAAAATGCCCCTAAATTCTTCATGTAATGATTAAATTTAAATACAGAGGTCAAGAGCCCTCATTATTTGCACTGAAATATTAAAATACTGTTAATATTTCATGGGCCCAATTATGCAGCTAGGGGTGTAATGCACCCATTATTTTAGATGGGGCACGAAGTACGTGAAGATGGAGTGGGAAGTCAGAGAATGGAGCATTTTCCAAACCCCTGAAACATATTTTTTCCTGGAATCTAGAGCCATAATCATTATGCCTAATTCTATGTCAAAAATATGTCAATTTTTCTGCATAGGTTATCTAAGAATACCTCTTTACCTGTTCAATTGTTAATGAGGGTGTCATTCTGACTGTTGGAAATCACACATCTCAATATACTGCACTAACATGCCTAGGATTTTACATCATAGTGCAAAATTACAACATAGTACATGGTGGATCATGACACACATCATTAATACATATATATCATGATATTCTCATAAGGTGCAAGATTACATTTCAACCAAGTATTTGTCTGCATATCTAAGCATACCTCTTGAGCTGTCTGTATCCTCCTGACTGGTGAGTCTTTTTTTAAAGAAACTAGAATGTTTCTCTGCGTGTCACCTAAAATACGGGTAAAAGATTGAAAGAATTTCTTCAGTACATTAAGTAAATGCTAGCTTTTCTAAAGTCTAGCAACCTTGCCAGCAGGCATGTCAGCTAAGATAGTTAGACAAGCTACTCTAACTTGATTTATAGTGTTTTGTATGGTRTGTATTCATTTGTGGATGGCCATCACACATTTCATATGATATGTTACGAATTACAATTCGTATTATATGCTACAAATTTGCAAAATGTACAATATGTTACAAATTTTCAAAACGTACTATATGCTACGAATTTTCAAAACGCATGATATGTTATGAATTCTAGCTAGGTGGCTAGGTGGCTAACGTTACCTAGCTGGCTAACGTTAGCTAGACTAGGGGTTAGGGTTAGAGTTAGGTTTAAGTTTAGGAGTTAGGTTAAACGGTTAAGGTTAGGGTTAGGGTTAGGGGAAGGGTTAGCTAACAGGGTTAGGGTTAAGGGAAGTTTTGTCTAAAAGGGTTAGGGTTATGGGAAGGGTTAGCTAACATGCTAAGTAGTTGCAAAGTAGCTAAAAAGTAGTAAGTAGTTGAAAAGTTGCTAATTAGCTAAAATGCTAAAGCTGCCCATGATGAGATTTGAATTCGGAACCTTTAGGTTGCTAGAAGTTTGCGTTATACTCTGACCCATCCACCCGACCAACCGCCCTACTTTCGTTTTTGCCCTAAGTAACCATCTGTCTTATGTAACCACACCAAACGTAACATATCATACAAATTCGAGCGCCCCAGATCTACTTTTACTATGTTACATGTAGTCTATGAGACCAGGCTGAGGTTAGGGTTAGGTTTAAAATCCGATTTTATGACTTTTTGGCTGTGCTAGCTAGTGACCACTGCCTCCAGGTCAAGAGTCATGATGATGAATGCCAACCTGCCAAAAATGTAGCAGAGGAAGTTTTGCCCAAGAGTACAATATTGGGATTCTAAAATGTTCAGAAGCGCAGTGCATTGCAGGTGTCTCCTCTTGCATCAGCTGAAACCAGCATGACGCAACGAATCATGGGTAAAAACATCTGGTGCACCTGCAGATATGTTTACCCTCAGCTTGATCACCTTCTCTTGTCTCCGTGTTTAGACAGACTGGAATTATCCAGGGGTAGAAACACACCCAGGGAGTCATGAATTTTCCAATGCTAGACATTCAATAAGAAGCCTACTATTTCCATCACTTGGCTTTAAATGGTGATACCCAGAGTCACGGTAGAAAAAATTACAAAAAAATATTAACAAAGATTAATTTCAGTTAAGCATTATCGCAACTTCCTGTTTCCAAATTATGTTTAGTGGTGCTTAAAAAATAAACAAAATTGCCATATTAAATGTACTTACATACTAGCTAATAAGCAATAATGTAAAATAAAGTGTAACCACTAAGACAAGCAAGTAAATTATTCAATCACAACATCCAGAAGTAACCCAGATACTCCAAAACAGAAAAAACAACAACAACACAATTCCAGAAGTTTCTGAATAGAACAAGCTAGCGTGATGGACAGGTTTAGAAAATTGTCACATTCCAGCAGAAGCCTTTTTATATCCTTGCATACATTCGGTAAGACACGTCGTGCATGGATAGTGAGGGAACTCTCTTTTTCAGCTTTAATTAGTTCTGCTCTAGAAACAGGGAAAGTGGCGAGATAATCGTACCTAACTGTGCCGGGAAAAACGCTTCTCTGGGACACTGGTTCTCTGGTGGGGCAAAGGGTTATGCTGTGGCACAGTGGCATTAGCTGTATTGTACAGAAAGAAGGACAACATAAAGCATAGAGTACATAAAGAATACAGTAAGGTCAATTTAATCAATGTACTGTACTGACTACAGGACAGTTACTGTACCCCACTGTAATTGTGTTGTGTTGAGTGTGTCACATCAAAACCATGTGTTGTGTCTTTGAACCACCAAGTTAAATTGCCTCTGTCAGTCACAGTTTGTTATATTTACACCATACACCTGGTGTTCCATGTAAGTGCCACTGTATAAATTACTTGACATTGTACTATCACACTGTATGATTTAAATTTGTGGGAGAATCTCCACATTAGTTTAATGAGATGAATCTAACAATACACTTGGACATGTCATCATTGTCTTAGATCGGTTTTGTTCCCCTAAAACCAGGCTTTTTTCCTAGGTTTGAGGTTTATCTATTCTGCACACGTGCCATGGTAATGTTTCAGCTGCCATGCAAGCTAGTAATGTGGAAAAATGGATCCCTCTCATTTTGACACACAGTTGTTAGGCAGACAGCACAGGGGACAGATTGCTATTATTTCCCTGTATTCTATCTCCCTCCCAGCACATTGTTTCACGCACAGTCACACACCCCCTGTGTACAGTAATAAGCTAGTGCTGTACGGTGTGTCGAACGATAGTTTAACAGGAAGAAAAATGACCAATCATCTTTGGGTTTGTAGCATTCTGTATTCTTTATTATCATTATGGAAATAATTGCTTATCACTCCATACTGTGTATATTTTTAACTTCAGATGTATGTTTTAATGGGCTACATACAGCCGCACTGCTATTTTTGATGTTTTCCAGCCCACACAGAACAGTTTATAAACCCATTCATGCCACTACACCACACAGCTTCTCAAAACCTGTTTAACCCAGAATGCATTGGCACTGCATTGTGTGCCACCAGGAGAGCATCCTACAGTATAGCCAGAGGACATGGCAAAACACCAAGTGCAACTGTCACTGAGCTTTGTACCTCTGCCCAACTGTGCCAATCCCTTGTGTTGAGCTACATCCTTAGTCCCTCCAGTAACAGATCATAGCGCAGTCACAATTGTCTTCTTTTCACTGAAGTTATGATTGAATCACTCCAAACTACTCCCCTTCTGTAGTCCTACCCACTTGACTCAGTTCCTGATCGAACACAAATGTTTTTCTACTTCCGGGCTGGCTCAATGACAAACAAGYGAAACCATCGTTAAATATGAGTTACATTTGTCAAAACTATTAAATAAAGTGCACAGAATTAAAATATATTTTAATTCTCTGTTGAGGAAATGTTTTTAAACTTTAAAATTTAAACAAGCACTCGGAAGTCAACATTAGCATAATTAGCATTTCCATAGATAACATGGCAGGTTAGCTAGTTAGCTTATTTGACTGTATCTAATGGTCGTTAACCATACAGGCTGTATTCCTTTTCAATCAAAGATCAATGTAGGAAAGGCAATGTTGTTAGACACAGAATGTCAATGACAAAAGACAGAAACTGTTCCAAAATGTTTTATGTCGATAACATTAGGATATTTGCAATCTAATGTGTGACAAAGCTAACTAGCTAACCCACCATGTTATCTCTGTGAGAATGCTTATTACGCTAACGCCGGCTTCCAAG
Source organism: Salvelinus sp. IW2-2015 (assembly GCF_002910315.2). Taxonomy (NCBI): domain Eukaryota; kingdom Metazoa; phylum Chordata; class Actinopteri; order Salmoniformes; family Salmonidae; genus Salvelinus; species Salvelinus sp. IW2-2015. The sequence goes on along the minus strand of NC_036840.1, from coordinate 5,368,645 downwards.
TGCTTATGCTAGTTGAAAACGATAATTTTCCTCACCAGAGAAGTACCATATCTTTCAAATTCTGTGCATGTTATTTAGTAGGTTTTACATGTCATTTATATTTAATCACCAACTGCGTGTCAACACGCCAGAACTTGGAAAACAACCGCAACAAATTGGCTGCACCCTTGTTGCCAGGCTGCATAAGGTGGATAGGCCAATTGTGTAAGGACCGACGCTGGAGTAGAGGAGCAGGTACGGCAAGTCAAACATTTAATCGGAACAGACATGGAACAAGACAGGAACAGCGTCAGCACACGGGTATACAAGGACATATGACAATCAATGCTGAAGCGGGGAACAGAGCGGGGGAGCAGACAGATATTGGGGAAGTAATGACAGAGGTGATTGAGTCCAGGTGCGTCCAATAATCGCTGATGCGCGTGATGGGGGAAGGCAGGTGTGCATAATGATGGTGGCAGGTGTGCGTAATGCTGGGGAGCCTGGCGCCCTCGAGCGCCAGGGGGGAAGAGCGGTAGCAGGCGTGACATATTGATTCAACTCATCTATTTTTCTTTCAAATATTGATTTGTAAGTCAGAGTATGCTGACTTCCAAATGCACCTTGTTCTTTGAGGAAATGTAGGCTAGTCAATCCCTGGCCTGGTTGTCATGGCAGTCTTGTATAAGACAACGCATTAGCTTCTAAACCTCCCACAGTACAGTAGGCTCAGAATGTAATCACTGCTACACTTGTCATCATGCAAATCATGACTTAGATTGGGGTCTTAGTGTTACAAATTGTCTTTTGTCATATCCCATCCAATCTGCCTGTGGGTTAGAGGGGTTATTTCAATATAACACTGAGAGCAGTTTGAAAACAGTAAACATTCTCACCTGTCATGCCGTTTGAACAGCAAACATTCTCACTTTCTAATCCAACAACCTCTACTCTCAAACTCTCAACTATCGACTTTTACTCTTCCTATCTCTTCACCGGCGCTTCCCCTACCTGTCCCTGTATTACCTGTCCCCTCCCTGCCTCCCCCTCGTTCATTCTCCTCCCTCGCTCCCTCTTTCCGCTGACTGACTCCTTGAGATGGACGTAATGAGACGGGCCCATGCAGAGGGAGATGAAGCGAGGGATGGAGGGAGAGAGCGCCGCAGAGGTGTGCAACCGTAAACAAGGTGAAAAATAATCAGGGATTGGGTCTCTCTGAGGGCCATGCCCAGCCCAGGGCTCGGCTGAATATAGAGCGATGGGACAATACATCACATTCTCTTTTAAAAAGGACTCTTTACCTTCAGTCAGGTATGGTTAGGTATCCCTGCAGTATATTCTTTGTTGTGTTCCCCATCTTGTTTTCCTGTTTTTGAAGATCTATGTTGAAAGATTCAAACTGATCTATTATTTCAAATTAGTCATGATAACACACCCTTGGCATATAAGAGTTTTTGTGCCTGCTGCACATACAGGATAGATGTTTTAGCATTGACCACACTTGATAATGTCGTATTCTTATTCCGTATAGCCAAATTGTTATGCTTTGTACTATTATTATTTATTTTTTTACAAATTATTCATTGTTTAGTCTTCCTTCAAAACAACTCTCATGATTGTCTGCACAAACAAAACACAATTGAGTTATTGTAGTCCCACATGTATTTGCTAGTTTATAGCACTGTTGAACTATAATGTTAAGTTCATTTAAAGAAATTGCTTTTTCTTGGTCAAAGGAAATGTAATAAAGTACGAATTTCTTTAAGGAAATGCAAAACAGATGACCCGTCCAAGAATATGCAAAAAAAATAAAAAATGGAAGAAGACTAACGTCACAATCACAATGGGCACAATCATGTCCTGTTCAAAAACACAGACCTCCACAGTCCACATTCACTCTCTCCGTATTTTCCCAGGACAAACCACTTCCAATAGACTGTTCTCAATCTCTCCACCACAGTCTTGGCTAAAAACACACTACTCATTGGCATTACAGTATGTAACCGAGGGCATCAAGTACTGTTCTATAAGAATACAAACAACCCAACACTTTTATAGGCCACCACCTCCCTTTCCCAGCCTAGATGATTCGCTTGAGTTCATGCGCTCATAAATGTTGCTGACGCGAGGGCAGGTATAATCAGATCCTACTGTAGATGCTGCCTCCCTCTCTTGGCCGCCGATCCAGATTGGATGAGTTGAGTGGGGCCAGCGTAGTCTGCGTGGTCCCCAGGCCTAGTGTGGACTTGGAACGAGGTGTGCAGACACAGCACTAAGCCACCATGACGAATGACCCAAGCTAACGGCCCCTGGAGGCAATTAAAAATAGCTGGCGGACAGCCTTTCGACCAGTTAACCCTGGAAAATGTTACACTTCAAAACCCTCTCCCAGAGGTACTGTAGGCTAGGTTACCCACCGGCTTGTCTGGGATACTTTGTTGTGATTATTCTGCTGGTAAGAAGCTTGGCTTCTAAAGGGAACAAGTTGGAGTTCTCATCAGAGTTTTGGCTCTTATACTTTTTGTAAGTAGTGTTATTGAGTTACTGTGTGCATCTCAAATAATAGGCTACCTCATCAATGATAGTAAAATAGGTCTTTGATTTGTAGCTGTTAGCTGTTTGATTGGTTTTACAAGTTCAGCACAGTGCCATAGTGAATAAATAGCGGCCTTGGAAGAACTATAACATGATTCACTATTTTACGACTGTATACGGTACCTCTTTTGTCCATTGTGTTGATGTGTCGGTGTGTCAATTCTCACTTCACTTTCAAGTGATGAATTATTGGCAGTGTAGCTACTAGCCTTGCATTGAAGAATCAGTGTGTTCTGCAAATATCTCTCAGGGTTTAGAGTAGAGTGAATGCTTTGATTTCCTTCTACAGTGTACATGCACTTTATTCTTGTAGTTCCAAGGCAAAAATGATCCAACCATTCCAAGCTTAGTCATCTATATTTTCTTTTCACCGTAAATACCAGGGGTATTCTGATATTACCGTACGAGGTCCTGACTACTGCTGGTTTTCTGATAATTAATTGCACCACCTTCAGTTCCAGGTCTAATTCAGTCCTTGTTTAGAGAGGAAGAATGAAAGAAATGCAGTGACTGGCTTCAAATTTGAGATTTGAATTTAAGGGCTGTAGACTGTGACCAAGGTCCTAGTGATAGAACATTCTCTTCTTAACCCTACTGATTTGGATTTCTGCCGAAATGATTACTGCTGAGAATCAATTAAGCGGTTGGGTAATTGATTGGTAATTGATTGGACAAAAGGCCATTTCCACAACCAGCAGATCCAGTGGCTCCCGGGGTGCAATGGCAGGGGCCACTGAGAACAAAACGACAGGCTACTGTTTGTGTAATAAACAGTGATAGTGGCACTTGTCTTTTGTAAAATATTTTGGTCTTGTGCAATATAATGAGTACCAGATGATTCAGAGAGATATAAAAGTTTGAAACTGCAATAGACCTATTTTTTGGTCAATTAATTTACTTTGACAGTTATTCAATAATAACATTGGTTACATTGTATAACAGTTCAAACAAAAAGACTCAAATAGGTTGTTTCTAAAATATGTGGGGATAAAATATTTTTATTACCCAGCTGACTCAAAGGTATCATAATGCCCTTCACGCAGTAAAATGTATTTGTGTTTTACGAGGACTCTCATAATTCGTTTAGTGGGCTTTAACGCACAAACACTGAGGAGGCTATGGTCAATGGCTCATGTTTAGCTGGGGACCTACCCAGCCATTCAACGAGTCCCCTTTAATCCTCCACTGTTTGAATTGAAAAATAAAACGCTAACCGGCCTTGATTGCTTCCCTGTGTAGACGATTAGAGGATGCAGATACGTGATTCCCTGCCCTATTACAATACGTGATTCCCTGCGACATGAAGATGTAAAGGTCTGTGCAATTAAAGACAATTCATCCTCATTGCCGTACATTTCATTAGTGCAGGTAGCAATCTGGGCTCTAGTCGAATTTGCGAACCCGCGCTCGACATTAGCGGCCAATACCCTCAGAGGCCTCTGCCATTACAAGGGGAGAAGCCGGTTTTCCAGGAAAGCAATTATTCATTAAACAAGTGTGGAAACGAGGTAAGGGTGGTTGCATACTGATGAATTACAGCAGCGAGTAATTTGCACAGTAATTAAAGATTGGGGGCCCATGCTGTGGCGGTGAGCATAAATCACATTTGCAAAGGTGTTGGCGGGAATCTGTGATGCACTTTACCTTACCGGCCGCCGCCAACCTGTGTGTGTTTTCTCTATTTGACTTAATTGTTTAGCAGCATAGTAGAATTATCTATAGATCAGGAACAAGGGAAGTACATAGCACAGTCTTCATTCCATTAGATTAGCCCATTACATTCAACAATTTGAACAGCAATATTCTATCACTGACAAGCTTGTAGCCTATGTGTTGATTCGTTTAGTGGGCAGCAGTACTGAATGAGATGTGTAGAAAATATGCTGGAAAAAGTCCCTCTGGAAAATGACAGTTTCTAAGAGATGCAAATGTACAGCAGCCACACTGATTATGGTATGTAGGATTTGGCAGTTGTTGAAGATGGTAACCTTCTCATAAGTCATCATCATCCATTTATGTCTAAGTTGCTTTGTACAAGGCCATTTCACAAAGAACTTTAAGAATGAAATGTATCATCTACTCCATAATGGGAAAGCCTAAGGCAACAGTGGCAATGCAATGTCTCAAAGAAATAATGTTTGGTGGAGGAGGACATCCCACAGACTCTCAATGAAATTCTCTCCCATTCTCACATACTGTATACATTTGGCAATAGGTACCACTGGAATCTCTATGACAAGGATTCAGTATGTTCCAGACCAGGACCACGTACCATATCTGCCAGAGATATAATTCTACATCTCTCTTCTTCCTAAAATATCTATTTTGTGGCTCTAGCTTTACGTTGCTAATGAACTGGGATCTCGTCTGATATGCTTACACTTTCTGACATTCTTCCTCTGCCAGACTACACAGCAGATACTTGCCATTGTTTAATTAAGAGGAGCTGCTTTGCCACAAAAGRACATACATATTCTGGGAAGATGAAGGAACTCCTCTGCTGGGATTTCWTTCTTCTGTAAAAGAAAAGAGTGTGTGGGTGGAGGAGCAGAGATATGCACGCTGGAAAAACCGACTCCCTCCCCTACCGCACCAATTCCCCAGTCCCCCTCCACACTGACAGAGCCCCGGGGGAGTTTGTGCAGAGCAGAGCATTCCTCCCTCTCCCTGAATTCCCTTTCCCAATAGCTTTTGCAATGAATATGACTTGTGTGTTGCTAATTCATCAGGACCATTTAAGCTCTGTCTTCTTTAGCAGTGAAGGCTTTGAATGAGAGGGAACCGTTTTCCAGAACCCTGTCCCTGGAACTGAAGGTGTGATTTAAGGGACTGTGGGAACCCTGGAGGTGTGCAGCTCTTCAGTACCATAGAGAATAGAATACTCATGATATAGCATTCTGATCCATCATAGCATATTTCATGCCATCATATTCATCCTTATCTTTTTTATAGAGAAAACCCCCCAAAATACAATGGAACCTGCGCCTACAGGCCATGCAGCAACTGTTTAATCATGCAGTGCCTCCATCATTATTTTGTTAAAAGTTACTAGGCTATATGATAGGCCTACGTCATGTGTGTAATATTGTCTGGAATGACATCATTTGTTGAACACTTAACATCTATCTACTTTACTCCACACTAGAGGTAAACTCTTCTTTGAGAATATTCCTCGAAGGCTTCCTGGATGTGCACAAACCGATGGCTCAATATTGTCATGTCAAGCTGCCGGTGTCTACTCCAAGTTTTAATTACAACCCAAGCACCGTTAGCACTGAAAGCTAATGGAAGCTCTGAGACTATAAACTGCCAAAGGCACCGAACACCATCTGCGACTTCGGCCAGACAGTTCCCTTGCCCAGCCCGATCAGCCGAGATAACATGCAAGATCTGCTGCATCAACACTTCCTGTTGAGATCTGACGCCGCTCTCAGTGGCGAGAAGGGCTTCTCTTTACCTGGAGCCAAGATCTGACTGCAGCACTTCCTCTCTCCAGCTCCCTCTCAAGCATTGGGGAGGGGAAGACCAGGCATGCCTCATGTTTTCGCAGAGGAGGATGCGGAGATGAGAGAGGCTGTCAAATTTTCTATGGCACCTGATCCTCAAGACAGGATCATTCAACTGCTGCATGCCTGCAAACCAGCACACAGTGCTCCAGTCTTTTCATCCTCTTGTCTTGGAGATGCCCAGAAAACTTTGAATAGACTTTAGGCAATTGTTGTAGTGTCATGTTTTCAAGTAAGTGGATTTGAAATATTGGGTTTGTCTTACCACATCTGCACATCTGAACAAGACTTGTTGTTTAGCTGCAAGGCTGAATGATTGGCAGGGAGTACATTCTGGAGGGAAAAAACTATTCCCCCCCAGTTTACAGTAGGAATGAAAATATATTTGTGAAGCACTTTAGGTTGTTGTGGACTGTCCAAACTAAAACAGACATATACGTTCTATATTGGCTAAACAATGTAAAGGATTTGTTCTGAGCGAAGCCGGTTTACACAGTTCCCCCTTGACCTACTGTATCTTAGTCCTTCATCCTATATGGAAATAAGATGCTTTTGTTTGACCATGTAGGCTTACTGTAATTTGTGTACAAGGACTGATTTGCAATGCATGCAATGTCTATTCGTAGGCTTAAAGTTGAATCAAAAGAAGATTAGTAAAACACTGAACAACTAATTACAGTGTTACAAATGAAGATGTTGGATTCCCCATAAACGTGTCTTCACATCAACATGATTAAATAGCAAATGAGGGAAACAGTTGTGCCTTGAACACAAATAGCGTTTGGTTTACAGCCTCTCTGTGCGTCACAGGGTACATAAGGGAGGGGGAAACTAGCTAGCCTGCCGTGTGGCTGATTACTTTTAGCTGCTCACAGCGCCGGGCTCTTGGAGAAAGGGCCTGCGTGGTGCCTGGTACGGCATGAGGGCACCAGGTGGGAGCCATGGAAATGAGAGGGTCTAATGTATTCATACAGGTGTCCCAGTACCCACTTCAGCTCAGCCTCTCACTAAGGCTCCT
>NC_036840.1:5330486-5359687 GCF_002910315.2 Salvelinus sp. IW2-2015 | reverse complement strand
CAACAATGGGCGATACAATAGCAGTGCAAATCACCGTGGCAGCCGTTGTCGTGTCTGCTTCTCCTCCATTGGATGCGTTGTTAGACAGGTATATAGTATGCTTGATGACAGTGATAGGGATGGTCACCGGCTCATCCAAAACATCATTCGTTTGCTTTATTTATTTACAATTGGTTGAACTGCGAGCCAACACCTAATTTACCACCCCTTTCACAGGGAATGAATCCATTTTCGACACATTAATAAAGCGGGGAATGTCCGGCGCATGACAGACAGTGAAGAGATGGCTTTGTTAAATGTATTTTCTCCCCAAAAAGTATCCTATGTCAGATGGCCAGATTTCTATTGTATATATTTTTGTTGTGTTGTTGATTTCTTGTGCTCACACCAGAATAATGTGATGCTTTTTAATAAATTTATTTTGGCTTAGGAAGTTACCACCTACGCAGGTTTATATTGATAATCAATTTTGGTGTTTTTCCCCAAAATAATTGACTGACTGCTCCTCTAACTACAAGGTTCTGTGTCCAGAAAAATTATCATAAAATGAACTGCTATGAATAATAATTAGGGTAGATGTGATGCAACTCTGAAAGCAAGAATTATTGATGGCTGCCCTTCACTTAGTGATTCCATTGACCTGATTTGAATAGAAAATCTATACTTTTGAAATCCAGTCAGTTGAACTCCCAACATCCCACTGTGAAAGAACTGGTTGAATCAACATTGTGTCCATGTCATTTCAACCCCAAAAATATATGTGATGATGTTGAATAAATGTGGAAAACTGACTGGATTTGCAAAACGTCATCAACTTAAGGCCATGTCTTTTTTCAGCCAACTTTCAACCTAAATCCAATGACAGAGTGACATTTTTTGTTGATTTCACATTGAATTCACATTAGTTGACAACTCAACCAAATGTAAACCAAAACTAGACGTTGAACTGACGTCTGTGCCCAGTGGGATCAAAATTTCAACATAGGCCTACAAATATGGCAAGGGCATCCTATCTTGCCATGACAACTGGAGAGAGAGCCTCCAATTTAACCATAACACGTTATCATGTTCACTAACCCTATCAACTTACGGTTATGAAAGTACAGTGGTATCAGCCGAGCGGATGAGAACTTTGCAGACCTCCCTAGGCGTTTGATTAGAGAGTGCACTGATGAAATGGAGAGCACAGCCAAGCCTGTACTTTGACACAGAGGCAAGGCATATGAGAAAGAGGGGGGGAAAGTATTTAATCTATCACTGGAATGAATCTCCTCCACTTCCTGTGTTTTACCAGTATGTTCCCTCACTGTGCTGTATGAACGATGTTCCGGTGAGCTCGGGGGAATGAGCCTGCCCAAAATGATCCGTCATGGTCTTAATTAGTGTCTCTTGCTCTCACTGTTGAATTTGGGCTGAGATAGACAGGACACTTGTTGAAATATTATCAAAACTTTCTGCTCAGTCATTTCCTGATCCTCCCCCATCCCCCCATTCCAATTCAGAATGTAGCTTTCACAGGGCTGTGAAATTTAGTGAAATCTAGTGAAATTTAGTTGGGGGACCCCCCTACCCTGAAGGCAAAACATTTTAGGGGCCCCCTCTTTGCGGCGGAGAGAAAACATTTTTGTTTAATTTCATACAATTCTGCCATGGGGTCTAGAGAAAATTTTGCAGTTTTAAAGCGAGTTTGCTGCAATTCTACACATTTGACATGGAGCAGAGAGAAACATTTTCATTTTTACAGCTAATTTCCTGCAATTCTACACATTTTGCCATAGGTCGGAGAGAAATGTTTGCAATTTTGAAGAAAACTTTCTGCAATTCTACACAATTTGGCATGACTTATGCTATGCTAATATGACATCTGAGTGAGAGTGACAGACAAAATCAATGGGGGCCCCTTAGAGGTCAGAACCCCTGAGCACATGCCCTGCGTGCCCAGTAAGTTTAGATAGCTGGCTAATTGAGTGACTGACATTACAAGATAATTTTTTGATGCACAACCAAATTTTGAAATTGTGTATTCTCCAGTAAGTTGAGACCACTTACCAGCCCTGAGCTTTCATACAGACTGTCAACTTCCAATTTATTGTTCAATATATCCACCAGTCTATGCTTTTTTTTATTTTACCAGGCAAGTCAGTTAAGAACAAATCCTTATTTACAATAATGGCCTACCAGGGAACAGTGGGTTGCCTGCCTTGTTCAGAATGACAGATTTTTACCTTGTCAGCACGGGGATTCGATCCAGCAACCTTTCGGTTAGCGGCCCAACACTCTAACCACTAGGCTACCTGCCACCCCACTTACACTGCTTACACTTACACTTTATACACTTCTTGAGCTACATTCTTTAGTTGTGTGGATACTGTATTTTCTCCATAAAGACCACAGAGGTAACGTTATGCTGACAGATGGGCAAAGTAAAATAGGTTAAAAAAATGATCCTCTCTTAATGATTTATCACCTCTGTCAGTGCAATGTATCAGAGATCTGTGACATCGGGTGAACTTTTATGGGGTTAGCCAAAAAATAGATGTCGCCCTAACTACTTTTTGAAGCAACAATCATTCCGGAAAAGGTAAGACATAAGAATAAGGACTAAAAAGTTTAAATCTAGTCACTCTTTTTGAATTGGCAGTGCAGTATCATACGGTACGATTGTCAGACTCATATATTGACATTCTTGTCAAGTGAAAATGAGTAGTGAGCTATGAACTGGAAAACAACCCGTGCTAATTGACTCAGAAAGCTTACTCGTTTGGAAGTTCCCGCAACTCCTTTTGTCTTTGCTAGACTGACTTGTCTCACTTCAACAGTACTTTACAATAACACTACCATACATGGTCTATTGTTCTAACAGGGAGATTTTTAGCCAAGCTCTCCTTGAATATTAAACTGTGTCAAAGGCAGATCTAGTGGCCTTATCATCAAGTACATAATGAAGTCGGAAAGTAACCTTCTTTCAAATAATTGCAAGCACTAGAGTACAGTAGTACCGTCGGGGTATATGAGATGGACCACTCTGAAAAACTCTAGATTTACAACTACCTTGGTATGTGGAAAAAATGCTGAACTGGAGACATTTTCTGACTGCTGACAATAACATTGTCGCCTTATAACCATTTTGTCTTTAATGGCTTATTCATCTAGTTTGCTATCCTGCATGGCTTATTAGATCCATTATCTATTGTTTAGGCTACCTCACATCCCCACGAGCTAATATTTAGTTAACATTGGCAGACTTTTTACCCCATTGTTCTCTGTTACAGATGCTACACCTACAATTTCTCAGAATATCTCCACTATGTGGAAGCTAGGTGAATTGCTACAGCACTAGGCTGCATTCAAAACAAATCTCCCACCTCCCTCGCATCCCATTTCCCCGTAACATGGTGGAGACTCGCGCTTGAGCCTTTTACTTTCGTCCACTAGCTTCAAACAGCTGTAAAAACTATATGTTTTGTTGTTGAAAAGATATTTCACATCGATTTAGATGGTACAATGATTGTTTTCTCACATAAACTGAAATTGAGCGAACAGTGTAGAATGTTAGCAACCAGGAAATGACAGAGTGATTTCTACATTGGCCATTTGACCCAATTTCCACTAGATAACACAGCCATAAAGTCAAAACAGATTTCCCATTTTGACAACAGATGCCACTCCGGCTTGAGAAATCAATAGGCAAATATCACAGCCAATGACAACACTGGCGGGTAAGTAATACTGTGAAACACTATCATGACACTATTACTGCAGATATACACTGAGTGTACAAAACATTAGGAACACCTTTGTAATATTGAGTTGCACCCCTTTTTGCCCTCAGAACAGCCTACATTTCTCGGGGCATGGACTCTTAAAGCTGTCGAAAGTGTTCCACAGGGATATGTGAAGCACCTTTAAGGGAAGGGCAAGGCGCAGCTAGTATCAATTATTTCTATTGATTTTGTAGGTAAATTTGGTTTCGACCAAATAATGTTCAGCTCAATTGAATGTGTTATAGCTGTATAATGGTGTGCCATGGCATTATTGCATTCTAAGTGAACTTTGCCATTTATGCTATGCATGATGTATGCAAGCAAAATGTCCGCTTGGCCATTAGGAGGGTTCTGAGTTTTTTTTTGCTAGACATGGTTGACTGGGTTTGCATTTCTTTGGTTTCAACCAAGCAAACGCACCATTACAAGCCATGATTAGATAATGAAAATCAAACACTTGAAGTCTTCAAGAAGATGAATAGATGAGGTGTTTTACATGGTCCTTTCATGAGAAAAATTAGGATTGTGGGGCTTTTCCATGTTGGTGTTGTTTTATACAAGTGTTGGTGTTGTTAAATAGGCCATGTCAAGATCGTATTCACGATCGAATATGGACGCATATGCAAATGACATAATTAAGCAATAAGGCCCGAGAGGGTGTGGTATATCGTCAATATACCACGGCTAAGGGCTGTTCTTAAGCACAACGCAACACGGAGTGCCTGGATACAGACCTTAGCCGTGGTATATTGGCCATATACCACAAACCCCCGAGGTGCCTTATTGCTAATATAAACTGGTTACCAAAGTTATGTTTTGTCATACCCGTGGTATACGGTCTATTATAAACTGGGTGGTTCGAGCCCTGAATGCTGATTGGCTGACAGCCGTGGTATATCATACCGCATACCACGGGTATGACAAAACAGTTATTTTTACTGCTCTAATTACGTTGGTAAACAGTTTGCAATAGCATTAAGGCACCTCGGGGGTTTGTGATATGTGGCCAATATACCACGGCAAAAGGCTGTATCCAGGCACTCAGCATTGTGTCCTGTTTAAGAACAGCCCTTAGCCGTGGTATATTGGCCGTATACCATAAACCCCCGAGGTACCTTATTACTATTATAAACTGTTTACCTGTCACACCAGCCTTCACTTTGGCTCCCCCTCCTGTACAGCTCAGGCGTTCTGCGTCGCCGGCCTTCTAGCTGCTGCCGAACATGCTGCTGACAAACGCCCTTCACTCCTCAACCCCGGACTTGTCTCATCATCATTACACACACCTGGTTCCAATCCCCTCTATCGCTGTATACAGTGGGGCAAAAAAGTATTTAGTCAGCCACCAATTGTGCAAGTTCTCCCACTTAAAAAGATGAGAGAGGCCTGTAATTTTCATCATAGGTACACTTCAACTATGACAGACAAAATGAGAGAAAAAAAATCCAGAAAATCACATTGTAGGATTTTTTATGATTTTATTTGCAAATTATGGTGGAAAATAAGTATTTGGTCACCTACAAACAAGCAAGATTTCTGGCTCTCACAGACCTGTAACTTCTTCTTTAAGAGGCTCCTCTGTCCTCCACTCGTTACCTGTATTAATGGCACCTGTTTGAACTTGTTATCAGTATAAAAGACACCTGTCCACAACCTCAAACAGTCACACTCCAAACTCCACTATGGCCAAGACCAAAGAGCTGTCAAAGGACACAGAAACAAAATTGTAGACCTGCACCAGGCTGGGAAGACTGAATCTGCAATAGGTAAGCAGCTTGGTTTGAAGAAATCAACTGTGKGAGCAATTATTAGGAAATGGAAGACATACAAGACCACTGATAATCTCCCTCGATCTGGGGCTCCACGCAAGATCTCACCCCGTGGGGTCAAAATGATCACAAGAACGGTGAGCAAAAATCCCACAACCACACGGGGGGACCTAGTGAATGACCTGCAGAGAGCTGGGACCAAAGTAACAAAGCCTACCATCAGCAAGGGCATTGAAGATGAAACGTGGCTGGGTCTTTCAGCATGACAATGATCCCAAACACACCGCCCGGGCAACGAAGGAGTGGCTTCGTAAGAAGCATTTCAAGGTCCTGGAGTGGCCTAGCCAGTCTCCAGATCTCAACCCCATAGAAAATCTTTGGAGGGAGTTGAAAGTCCGTGTTGCCCAGCAACAGCCCCAAAACATCACTGCTCTAGAGGAGATCTGCATGGAGGAATGGGCCAAAATACCAGCAACAGCATGTGAAAACCTTGTGAAGACTTACAGAAAACGTTTGACCTCTGTTATTGCCAACAAAGGGTATATAACAAAGTATTGAGATAAACTTTTGTTATTGACCAAATACTTATTTTCCACCATAATTTGCAAATAAATTTATTAAAAATCCTACAATGTGATTTTCAGGATTTTTTCCCCTCATTTTGTCTGTCATAGTTGAAGTGTACCTATGATGAAAATTACAGGCCTCTCTCATCTTTTTAAGTGGGAGAACTTGCACAATTGGTGGCTGACTAAATACTTTTTTGCCCCACTGTATATACTCCCTCTGTCATTTGTCTTTGTCGCTCAGTGTAAATGTTGCTTGTTTTCCTGAGAGGAATCTCTCCTACTATTTCCTGAGTACTTTATTATTTTGCACATTGGATTTCGTCCCGCTTTTATAATTATAGTGCTTTAATAAACTCAGTAGTTCTAACCTGCGACTGACTCCTGCCTACTCCTCTCTACACTTGTGACATTACCAACGTAATTAGAGCAGTAAAAATAACAGTTTTGTCGTACCCGATATACCACAGCTGTGCCGGCAATCAGCATTCAGAGCTCAAACCACCCAGTTTATGATAGACAGTAAACCACATTCATTATTGGTTATTGTGTGAGCACTGTGGTCTGCTGCCTTGAGCAATGATGCATTTTTTGCCCCCATACCAACTTCAAATACTTACAACCTCATAGATACAACACACAATTTGCGTTCTCTCTCTCTCTATCTCTCTCTCGCACACAAGCATGCACACACTCATACAAATACCTGTACACACAAATGTATGGTAATGCAGCAGCTCGGTGGTGGGTTGTAACACACCCTTACTCTGACACTTCCAGTGAAACCACAGTTGTAGTGAAACCACAGTTGTAGTGAAACCACAGTTGCATTTGGGAGTGCCGTTTGATGATGACGAATGCCTCATGTTGATCTTTGATCTCACCATCATCATTAGAAAAGGAGCTTAAAAATCATGGGTCCTCTGATATAGGTTGTGTGTATATCATTTGTGTATGTGTGTGTACAGGATCTTAATTTGATCACTCTTTTGTTGCTGATAATTTTCCTGTGCTGCAGGAAATGCAGATTAGCTTCATGATTTATCATAATTTCACTGAAGACCCGCACTAAAAAACTGTTAAATTAACATTATTGCACTTTTCATGTAGCCACATTTTGGCAAGCTAATAGCCTAACCACCGATCAAGCAACATTATGGACTAAACGTTAAAATCCTTTTGCTGCAAGGATGATTGGTCAAATTAAGATCCAACATTTGTGTGTGTGTGTGTGTGTGTGTGTGTGTGTGTGTGTGTGTGTGTGTGTGTGTGTGTGTGTGTGTGTGTGCCTAAGGTTTAATGAGGGCTCTGGCTGCTGGCTGTGCATACGAAAACTGGTACACCTTGAACTGATGTAGAGTACATGAAAACTATACAATTATCGGCCAATCTGACCACCAGTCCTACCACAATGTGATTGTTTAGAGCTTTGTGTTCGGGCTTTAACTGTTTCTTATTGGAGGACACCATGTTGCAGTGTTATTTATGATTCCCATGACCTGTTAATAGCAGCTCATTTTAAAGCATTTGAGAAAGAACGGGAACCAAACAGTTGATCATCATTAGCAGCTGGGAAGCAGAATGAGTCACAGGCTGTGACTCGTTCAGTCCGTCATCGAGCTGCTTCAATATAGCAGGTCAGAGGAGGGCAATTTGAAGTTTGGCTTTGTAAAATGTCTTTGTGCATCTTGGTGGGCCCAGGCTGCAACAGTGAAATTGATGAGTAGGACAAAATGTTCTACTGGCAGAAGGTTGTCCAACATGCAGGTTGTAGGAACCATTAGCAATTAGTGTATTAGGACCTGGGTCTACAGAATGCATCAATATAAAAGCTGATTTTTGTGCTTAAAGTGCAGGTGCACTGCTGATCCTAGAGCTGTGCTTACCTGGGAGCTCTTATTATTAGCCCTGGCGTAGCAGAAACCCCTGCAGTCCCGCAAGGCAGTAACTCTGGAGACCCATGCACCCCCACCTCATACCTATGTCTACATTTTTTATTTTTTWATTAAAATAATTTGACAGTAACCTACATATTTCCACATGTAGCGAGTTAATTGTTTGTGTTGTCCAATCTACATGGGTAGTAGGTGAAACAGACAGACAATATAGTTGTCATGCATCTAATTAGCCTGTTTCTCAGCGGCGGCTACAAAACTTTGCGGGGGGTGTCCAGAGAAACTGTGCTCGGCCAGTAATTATTAGGAACAGGAAATGGTGTCATTTTACTGATTCTCCACACATGCTGTTGACTAGTCACTACGCCTACTGTCAAATGAAATATTATGAATTGTCTAGTGAATGAAATAAGAAATTGTCTGGCTAAATGCGTTATCCGAAAAGTTAATTATCGGCCAAACAATCTCCCCATATGCTGTCTCTTTTCCAAGTCCACGCTCAAACACATGTCTCCAAGCCTGAGGAAAGTTTAGGGGGGAAAAAATATAGGCTATCAACACTCCCTGTCTTAAAATTATTAGAACGATTCATTCCATATCTATACTTTTTCCAACATGTAAGCCTGACAAGTCCTTTTGTTATGCAAAACTATAAAATTAAATAAAAGTACAAAGCTGGCGATAGCATCACCAATGTTTTACACTGAGCTTCTTTAATGAAATTTTCCTTTCCCAGAGAATCGACAAGCTCCATTCCCCTGGCGGAGCATTTAATTACAAAACCCACATAAGATTATGAAACTATACAGCATATGGTGAGAGGAACGGGATTCCTTTGATGTGCACTTGTAATGGCAGCAGTGGAAAAAAGAACAAGACAAATGCCTTTACCTCATTTGAATCAAGAAGCATCAGAGAAAGAAAGAGAGAGCTTCCAAGTTCAGCTCACTGTTCTCTCTTTTATTGCTAACTCCACCACCTCCCACCCCACCTGCCTCACCTTTCCCATCACAGCATTGAGACGTGTCAGAAAGCGGCGGAGAATCTGTGAGGGTTGTTAAAATGTCAACCCGCTTTAACGCTCTGAGGCTTGCGGGGTGTCATGGCCTTCTGACGGTGGAGAGCATGTGTTGTGCTGAATGGGGCGCCCTTTGTAATCGAAGGTGAAGCTCTGTGTTTAAAGGAAGCACTTGCTCGTCTAAGAGGAATCCGCAAAACATGACAAACTGAGACACTCGGGGCAGCAGCGCTTGTCTTCTACCGCCGCTTCAACACATTTCACAGACTTAAGGGTGGGAGCGCGTTAGCAGGCTAGGAAAGCCATGTCATTCAAGACGGTGTTGTTTGACATAGTCGGAAGCGGTGCGTTGCAAAGTAACCTCAGTTGTTCAGTAAGAGAGTGCATTGAGGCTGCTGGGAGATGATATGAGTCAATCGTACCAGGATTGTACAAGAATAAACATGTGTCCACGAAAAAGAGGAGCCAAATGAACTATATAAACATGAGGCACCTCCTTGAATCTTACTGTACATCGTATCTTTGTCAAGTAGACTAGAGTACAGTAAAGGATCCATATTGCCATGACCTAAGAAAACAAAATAAGTAGCCTACTGTTTTGAGCCTAGTCCTTTCCATACAACTGACAATCTAAGTGAACATGCTGTTTTTCTATGTTATATTGCCCCAAAGCAACTATACACTCATAGAATTACTGCACTGGAAATACACATTTTAATAGCTTCAAGAAAAGCATTATTATTATGTTGACATTATGCCAGTACGCCATTAATTTACTGGTATTATTCTCGCAATTCCATGCCTTTCAGTTGTGATTTTATGAAGGTATTTTCTCTCCTGGCTGTCATGTTCTTGGAACTCAATAACCCCTAGATTTCATTAGCTCCTCTCTCGGTGTGATGTATTTACTCTGGTGACATCAATGTTTGTCTGCCCATGAAAGGCAAACAATGGTATTCTTGAGGGGGAGCGTTTGAAAGGTAGGTTCTAGTTGAGTGGGGTTGACAACTGACTTTGAGTTTGTGGGCTTTGCTTTCATAATGGTTGAAAATGTCCCATACAGTACCAATTTATGATTTGTAGTTTGCTATGTTTTTATCTTTTATCATGAAAATCTTTAATGTTCTGGATGTACATTTTCAAAGTGTTTGTGTACGTGTTTAACTATTCTTGTGGGGACCAGAAGTTCCAAACAAAAATTTGACCAACTGGGGACATTTTGTTCATCCCCACAAGGTCAAATGCTATTTCTTGGGGGTTTAGTGTTAAGGTTAGAATTAGGTTTAGGGTTAGGAACTAGGGTTAGGTTTAGAGTTAAGGTTAGGTTTTTGGGTTAAGGTAAAGTTTAGGTTAAGAGTACGGGTTAGGGATAGAGTTAGGTTTAGGTTTAGGGGTTAGGGAAAATAGGATTTTGAATGGGACTGAATTGTGTGTCCCCACAAGGTTAGTTATACAAGACTGTGTGTGTGTGTGTGTGTGTGTGTGTGTGTGTGTGTGTGTGTGTGTGTATACACATATTTGTTTTTTGTATACTATGTGTTGTGGCATAGCCCATAAAGAGGACTCTGAAAGGAATCAATGTTCCATTCCACAATAGAGATACTCAATCTAAGGGCTGTTGCATAATCATTATGAAGCCTTATCAGCTTCATATTGTAGCCTACACTGTGTGAAGCATAGCTAAACAGAGTCAATCTCTGGTTTCTTCTTCCTACACCTGAGGAGGTTAAGGGTCACATGACAAGCATTAAGTTAAGACACAACCACAGTTTATTATTCGAAGATGTTATCACTTGCACAGACGAAGGAAGCGTCAGAGATACCTGTTGAAAAGTTATCAGCGAATCAGAAATTAATTTTTAAAAGTACTTAACACTTAACCGGCCCCTACCAACCCCATGGACTATAGCCAGTATTGTAGAATGAATGCATTTTAGCTTGCATACATTAACATAAACTTTACATGGACATTCGAATCTGAGCTTCAGCATTGTGCAACATATACAAACTAACTGGATCAGCTGGCAGTTGATAGGAGGATTTTCAAAAGAACATAAGCAAACGCTAAGCACACTAGGGGTAACTCATTTGCGCACCACTTTCATTCATGTGTACATTTTCAAAAGTATGCACCTAGTGCCCCAATCTGCTCTAGATGAAATGAAAGATGATGCCCTTAGAATAAAACATGCAAATCAAACATGACCTTCAGTTTTCAGTTTTGGTGGTGGAAATCCTACATTGTAGTCTGCCCTATACATCAGTAGTCTACATCAATTTGGCCTTGGATACATCACATTCTCTCAACTGCCATTGGTTGGCCATTGACTGCAACTCTCATTTGAATAAGCTATGTACCCTGCGCGCAGCACCATCGAACGGCCACCCACAATGATGGCCACCCATTTAAAAAATATGGAGGTGTACAGACGCCAATTCCAGTACCTGTGCCTTTTTTGTGCTCCTTTGAAAATCACCCGGCATGTTCAATGATTGGCTCAATACAATAAGGTTCACCAATTTTATATTTCTTCTTCTTTCCATTTTCTGACCATCATTTAATTGATAAAAACTGGATCAAATTTGACTCGTCCCTGATATTCATGGGGGAAATTCTTGATATTGATGATACTCTGTTACAGTTATGATGCACAATGCATTCTGTGGGGAAAAAAACTATTTCCCTAAGAAAAACTATCACTTTACAAATAATGTTTAGGCAAAATTAACCATTGTAATCCACTATAAGCAGAACAATGTTAGAGAATAAAAAGACATCCTGATGTCCAATGTGGTGATAGTCATGTCTGGGCTTTTCAAAATAAAGGTCCCCTCTACTGAGCAATTATTTAGTAGTGTTCACTCTTCTCTTCTCATCCAGATGTCCTTTGTTACCCTGTGTTTGTAAGTCTTCCAGAATATTCATAGTATAGTCTCCAATAGAGGGAGTCTCTATTTACAAAAAGGGTCACTGCAATGTTCTTGAGTCCATGATGGTATTCCACAGGTAAAGACCCAGTAACATTTATTGATCCACCTGTAACACAAACACATTTCCTATGAACATCCAGGCCATCCAGATTTCATCTCACAATTAATACAGTATGTGCAACACAACCAACGTCACTGTTTTCACCACCCGGTTGTTGAGTATATAAAAGGATTCAAAGAGTGTCTTTGAAGTGTAACATAAAGGTTAATGAACAGATTAATTAAAAATCCATTGTTCTACATTCAGTCCCTAGTGACTACAGTCAGTTTCTATCTTGTACTTTTCCCAGAAGAATTGAGGTTATTTGGTGCAAAGTAATCACAAGTCTATCACAAGGCCTTTTGCATCTAAAGTTTACGGTTCATCTGCCCGCATTATGAAATGACCTTTTTTGAAAAGTTTACAATTCTTAATCTCATGACCTAAGCTTTATGAATTAGGTGGTTGGTTTTCTTTGCTAGTTTTAATGAGAAAAGGCAATAAATTGAGCAAAGAAAAGCTATCAGGATATTAGCATCTCCGCTCACAGTGGTCAACAAACAAAGCAAACTCATTAGCGTTCGCAGCCACTGAAATTACCTCTGTCACACTGACTGCACAAGTCACACATGATTTTGTCCACTTCTTTCTCCAGATAGGGGAAAACAATGATGATAAGCATAATACTAAATCAAGATTTGAAAGGCACAAGTGATTTCCCCTGGATAAGAATGTGCTTTTCCAACTAAATGCCTTTCCCATCCGTCCTGGGAAATGATTTGTAGTGGTAGGCTACACTCAGTGGGAGGAAATTCCATGAAGAAAATTTAAACAGAGAATATGTTTTGCCGTTTAGGCCAAGTTGTTGTTCAAATTTTCCTGTTCCACCTTCCATATCACATTCTGGCCTATCCTGACAGGGATGGTGTTTTATCTTGATAAAGGACTTGTGTGGATAGAATTTGCCTTACCGTACAGACTGAGGTTTTCTGCCCTCCCTAGTTTAATGCTGTCAGATACTCTCAGCACTTCGGACCCTTCACAAGATTAAATTGCCCGTCATGAAGCTCCGGCTCTGACTGACAAGCTACTCGGCTCAGGCAAAAGTAAATTCCGGAAAGGGCTTAAGAAACGTGCCTTGCGAGGAACACCCATAACACCTTCATAACGACGTTCCACTATCGATTCCAGCAGACTGTCTACCGACTAGGCCAGTCTGACAGCTGAGGGAAGCTGCCACGGGAGTTGTCAAGCTACATTTTTACTGCTGAACTTTGCAAAGAAAACAGGCACCTTTGACAGACTAATCAGCTATTTGACTGTGGACAGGCCCATTTTTCATATGTCATAATACACTGTATTCTCTGTCTCTGAATAAATTATCTTAAAATATAATGATAAAAAAATTCAATGATAACCCCCAGGCATCGCCTAACTCCATATTAAAAAATCTCTCATAATCATATCAAACACACTCTCAGTAAATTCCACAGATATTTAGGTGAGCACTACGCCACTTTGCATATGTGTAAGAAGAGAGCGCCTTCTTGTCGTTCACATTGCAATAAATTCTCCCCCTCAACGAGCCATTTACATTTCCGAAGCTGTCACTGTGATTAATGTGGTACTAATTTGAGAATAATTCCATGCTACAAAGACAAAGAGAAGGCGCAGGCTTTTGTCAGCAGAGAAAGGAGCCTACACGAGACAGATCTAACGGCATCTCAGTGGAGTTGTCGCAGAAGGGGAAAATTAATGCATCGACTGAGATCATCATCACCAACAGAAGACAGGAAAAATTAAATAGGAATGTGGCACCTTCTGACAGTTTTTCAGGCTGCTTTTAAAACATTTAACTCATAATCTCTTTCTGAATCATATTCAATCACATACATTGTGTTAAACCTAAGGCTGAGTGAAAACAATGAGCGAAACAGGCCTATAGCTGCATGGGTCAGAGGGTGACTCATGAAATCCGTAACAGAAAGATACCCAACCTGGCTCGGCTCATTATTCAYTGTACRATTATCATTTTCCAATCTATAATGGCTAAATGGGKTATTTGGACATGTTATGCTAGATAATCATTCTCCTGTTCATTCTCCTGCATTCTCAATAGGTTTTGCCCGTGGCAGGGAAGCACATTAGCGRGTAGATGGAAATATGCTTYCATTTTAATGTAAGGCAATTTTATTGAGATGGCATAATCACATTATGGGGAAGCAATGTATTTTCCATCTTCCAAAAGATGTTGAAGTATCTTGGATGGCAGGTAAAGCAATTAGAACACTCTCTCCAGCTGTTTTGTTGAATTTATCCATTTAAACCATMAATKATCCATGWATAGTCATTACTTGCATCCTAATAAGTACAATTAAGGAGCATGGTGTAAATCTTATTTCCTCATTAAGCAAATGTTCAAACTAATAGAAATGGTTTGTTTGCTGTTTCTCACCAGCACTTGACACAGTAGGATACAGATAATGTTTAAACTGTAATATTCAATACTTGCATTAAAGGCTACAGTCTGAATTCAGAAAACAATGAAGATTAACGTTGATATTGGTCCAATTCAATCAAATTCATCTAACAAGATTGCATCACCTTGATTCGGTTCCGTGGCATCAAGGGTTACCAGAGCTGATCCCTGTCCGATGAGATCTTTCCGGCGTTCCGTGTTAACAAAGACAGGGGGAAAAGAAGAAGTGAAGAGATGAGTTTTACATTTCAAACCAGGCGAAATTAACACGTGCGTGAGGTTATTATGGTTGATCAATCTATCAATACTGCTGCAGCAATACCGGCCACCCCAAAAAAATACATTACATTTTGAGGACCCGACTAATCCCTGGATCGATAATTACAGGCTCCAGACAGGTGTGGTGTGGCCAGTTTAAATAATTAAGTACATGGAAGGAGGCAGAACTCAAGTCTAGGGGTCGTCATAACCCAGAGAAGGATATGGGCATCGAGTTACCGCGTTAAAAGCAAGTAATTGGAGTGAGTAATTTGCACGTTTCGGTCCTCAAAATGGCTCTGATAGTGCTAAGGAGACATGTTGGCCCCTCAGATATAGGCCCCCGGGGTCCCAGTAGTGACTGCAAACATTAGACAGTTTTAGCAATGGCACGGCAGAGTGCTGTAATTTCAGACTAAACAGTTTGAACTTGACCAATGATACAAGTAGGCAAGGTCAATAGGTTGAGAAACATATAGGTGTCTTCTTATACTGAAGTTGACTGTACTTGGTTACTATGAGGACTACTATGACCGCTACCATGTTGGTACTCTGTACAGCTGAAATTAAATAGCTTGTTGCCACTGTCTAAAGTGCAATGTGTTGATTACGATGACCCTTACCTTGGTAGTCTTTATCTTGTTCCCCGTGGCACAGCTCCATCCCTTTAGATCTGGGAGGACTTTACACTCCTCCCCATCCAGACATGGATGCATCTGACACCACCACTTCTGCTCCACTATAGAAGCTAGGGGAGAACAGAGGCATCGTTATAATGATACAGCTTTGAGAGATACTAGGGAGACATACAGGAACAGACATGTTCCTTGTTTTACAAAACACTAGGGCTGGGAATTGCCAGGGACCTCACGATACAATATTACCACGACACTTAGGTGCCAATACGATATGCATTGCGATTCTCACGATTCTATATGTACTGCGATTTGATGTTCCAAACTTATTGCTCACTATATGTCTGCTGCAGAGAGAGACATGAGAGAGCCATGAGAAAATGAGTTTTGATTAGTCAGGGAAATAAAAGGGTTGAAAACATGTTGGCTCACAATTTAAACATAAGATGGAGAACAAGCTATAGGATGAAAAATAGCGGCGTTTTGGTGCAGGTACAGCCGACTAGCGCTACCTAACGCTTACGCTACCTACCTATTTCTTTTACAAATCAATACTTGGAGTCAAATATTGATACAATATTGGCAAAAAATAATATGGTGAAACGTAACGGTATCGATTTTTCTCCCCCCATCACCACAAAATACCATGAAGTAGTTGTATTGTATTTAATGAGAGCCAAACCATCATGCACAGAGACTTATTTGTATCCCACAGGCATGATTATAACAGCAATTTTGTGTAAAGCACCTAGAAGTGACAGTAATTGTACAACGTTGGCTGTATCATACGGTTTGATGTCCAACCAAACTGTTGGAACAGAATACATTTCAAACACTTAACAATGCTTTGAGGAGGTGATCAGGCTCAAACTGAGATGAGAGCTCAGGTAATCCCTGGACGTATAAAAAAGAATAATTAAAAGGTTAAGTGCTGTTCATTTTTCAGAGATCACCCGTGGAGCACTTTAAACTGGGCGCCATTGGCACAGCGCTTTAATTTGCTGAGAATGTCAATACTCAAATGTCATCGAATAGGTCAAACGCATCTGGTGCCAGACTTTAGGTGTGAACTGCTTTTCAAGCCCAAATTGAGGCAGCTCTTTCTGCCTGGTTGGTGGTCTGACTGCCACATTAGTGTGGGTAAGTGATGTTCTGGGACTGACATGGCATAGATGTAAGTCAACTTCAAGGGCCTTTTTCGAAAATGTGAGGGTTTCAAATCGTCCCCTTCCCTTAGAAAGCATAATGATTGCTGTGCTCTTTCTATTGATTTCAAAGCAGAAACGAGTGTTCCCTTCCCACTTCCCGTAGACCTAGTAGCATAATAAGGACTTTATGGGACAATGATACATTAGTCTTAACATTCTGATATACAGCACTGTTAATCACCTACATTCACTGTGCAATACAAGGGAACAGGTTTGGAGCCTTGCAAATTAATCTGTGAGCTTTTGAATATGATACCAGGTGCACAAGGAATGCAGCAAATATAATATAAGCTAAGCAAAACTGGGAGGGTTATGAATTCACGGTTCTGTGGTCAAAACTTCAGCCTTGTGGAATTATAAAGCGGTTTTGAGGATATGTAAAGCTGAGTTGACTTTGCAGTGAGGCCTGTTGAAGTGTAGCTAAACCTTGAATGTGGAAATCAGAGTGGCTGTATGATATAATGTAATGAAAGGAAACATGACGCAGCAGTTGTCAGCTTTATGCTTCAGAAGAAGCACATTTACCATGAGGGCTCCCGAGTGGCGCAACGGTCTGAGGCACTGCATCTCGGGGCTAGAGGCGTCACTACAGACCCTGGTTCGATTCCAGGCTATCACCAGGCTATCACAACCGGCTGTGATTGGGAATCCATAGGGCGGTGCACAATTGGCCCAGCGTCGTCCAAGTTAGGGTTTGGCTGGGGTAGGCCGTCATTGTAAATAAGAATTTGTTCTTAACTGACTTGCCTAGTTAAATTAAAAAATAAAGATATGTAAATCAAGTACATGTCTTTCTACTGGCAACTTTGAAGCACTCAAATCTACAGTTCACATGCAAACATACACTGATTTCATCATTGATACAGCATTAGACTTATAAAATGGTGGTATTGACATTCTTATCCTGTACATTGAAAACCTCTTACGAATCCAGAAAACAGTTAAGAGAATAGAAGAGATTTAAGGAAGACATTTGTTTTGGAAACTTCGCTCACCACATATGAATCAAATGTATATCTAATTTCAGACTTATTTCACGGAAACACATTCCCTGCTTGCCACACATGAGATTCACTCCAAACAAGGAGCAGTCACTTATACCCCTGATCTGTCAGTAATTTGAGGATTAAGTCGTACGGTATCAACGGGAGGTGAATCCGGCTTCAAATCAAATGCGCCGAACACAACAGGTATTACCTTACAGTGAAATGCTTACTTACGAGCCCCTAAACAACAATGCAGTTTTAAAAAATACGGATAAGAATAAGAAATAAAAGTAACAAGTAATTAAAGAGCAGCAGTAAAATAACAATAGCGAGACTATATACAGGGGGGAACCGGTACAGAGTCAATGTGCGGGGGCACCGGTTAGTTGAGGTAATATGTACATGTAGGTAGAGTTATTAAAGTGACTATGCATAGATGATAACAACAGAGAGTAGCAGCGGTGTAAAAGGGGGGGGGGGCGCAATGTGAATAGTCTGGGTAGCCATTTGACTAGATGTTCAGAAGTCTTATGGCTTGGGGGTAGAAGCTTTTTAGAAGCTTCTTGGACCTAGACTTGGCACTCCGGTAACGCTGCTSTGCGGTAGCGGGCTTGGGCCCAACGTTGCACTGAAGGTGTAAAATTGGGTTCTGGTGGGAAAAGACAACACATTTCTGGGTGCCTGAAGATAACACTCTTTGAAACGGCGCTGAGATTCACAACATCTACTTTCACGTCCTATAGGTACAGTGCCTTCAGAAAGTATTCACACCTGAGGGGAGAACAGCTCATAATAATGGCCGGAATGGAGAAAATGGAATGGCACCAAACACCTGGAGACCATGTGTATTGATGCATTCTGCTCCAGTCATTACCACGAGCCCATTCTCCCCAATTAAGGTGCCACCAACCTCCTGCGATTCACACCCCTTGAGTCAATACATGTTAGAATCACCTTTGGCAGTGATTACAGCTGTGAGTCTTTCTCGGTAAGTCTCTAAGAGCTTTGCACACCTGGATTGTACAGTATTTGCACGTTATTCTTGTTGATCTTTGCTAGACAGACATTTTCAAGTCTTGACATAGATTTTCAAACCAATTTAAGTCAAAACTGTAACTAGCCAACTCAGGAAAATTCAATGTCATCTTGGTACGCAACTCCAATGTATATTTGGCCTTGTGTTTTAGGTTATTGTCCTGCTGAAAGTTGAATTTGTCTCACAGTGTCTGTTGGAAAGCAGACTGAACCAGGATTTCCTCTAGGATTTTGCTTGTGGTTAGCTCTATTCCGTTTCTTTTAATCATAAAAAAAACTCCCTAGTCCTTGCTGATGACAAGCATACCCGTAACATGACGAAGCCACCACCATGCTTGAAAAATGGTACTCAATGTTGTGTTGGATTTGCCCCAAACATAACGCTTTGTAATCAGGACATAAAATGTATTTCTTTGACACATTTTTAGCAGTATTACTTTCTGTGTAGGCCTTCATTCTTTTCACTCTGTCAATTAGGTTAGTATTGTGGAGTAACTACAATGTCGTTGACCCATCCTCACTTTTCTCCTATAACAGCCATTCAACTCTAACTGTTTTAAAGTCAACATTGGCTTGGTGAAATCCCTGAGTGGTTTCCTTCCTCTCTGGCAACTGAGTTAAGAAGGATGCCTGTATCTTTGTAGTGACTGAGTGTATTGATACATCCAAAGTGTAATTAATAACTTAATAACTTCACAATGCTCAAAGGGATATTCAATGTCTGCTTTTTTAAATKTATACCCATCTGCCAACAGGTGCACTTCTTTGCGAGGCATTGGAAAACATCCCTGGTCTTTGTGGTTGAATCTGTGTTTGAAATCCACTGCTCGACTGAGGGACCTTACAGAGATGAGGTAGTCATTCAAAGATCATGTTAAACACTATTATTGCACAAAGTCCCTGCAACTTATTATGTTACTTGTTAAGCACATCTTTTACTCCTGAACGTATTTAGGCTTGCCATAACAAAGGGGTTGAATACCTATTGACTGAAGACATTTCTGCTTTTCATGTTTTATTAATTTGAAAAAAAATGTTTAAACATAATTCCGCTTTGACATTATGGGGTATTTTCTGTAGGCCAGTGACAAAAAWKTTCTAACTTTAATTCATTTTAAATACGGGCTGTAACACAACAAAATGTGGAAAAAGTCAAGGGGTATGAATCCTTTCTGAAGGCAGTGTATTTGGCATGTTCAGCTCATTCTAATAGGACCACATGGTTCTACAGCACTATAGGGAGTGAGAGGAGGAGTACAATTCAGCAAGGCCATTACTGTAAAAGGCAGAGACACTACTGAGTTGTAAAGCACCAGACTCCACTAAATGTAAGGAATTTTAGGTTGAAAAACAGGAGACCAAACTAATTTCCCATGAGGATACGACTATGGCACAGGAGCACTTCTGGTAAACACTTTTGAACACATTTCATTACAGTTTAACACTTGTAAAGTGCATTGTAAAGTTTAAGTATAAAACAAAGTATAAATTAAGCCTCTGTGGATGGCTATGACTAAGCACCTTGTGGTCTGAAGCGTTACAAAATTAACAACAATTCTTAAGAGCAGTTTCACTAAGGAAGACGGTGCGAGCTCACAATATAAAGATTGAATGATGATCTCAGCCTAACCTYCTCCTATTAGTACGAGTGGAACAGACCATCAGCAAAAAATGACACATCGATAGCACATTAAATATTCAGCTGGAACGTACCATCTACACAGGACGGGGCAGCTCTGGTCGTCCCAGCCACTTGTCCAGGGAAGCAGGAGCATTTAACCGTTTGGGAGCGTTCTTCTATTTTATTCTTGTTGCAGCATCGATGCAAAGCCACAACCTCGCAAGTGCCGGTTCTGACTTGATGCACTGTAGAAAACATAGAACAGATTGAAATCAGAATTAGCCACTTGATAAGTCAGTAAATGCTTGTCAGAACTAAAATAATGCAACAGTACTTCCACATAGCCTAAAACTCAGGTTCTTGTCAAAGTGCAGCACAAAAAAGAGCCACAACGCAAATACTATTGTATTACTTATGCTGTGTGACTGCAAAAAAAGTTAGAATCAAGCGTTCATTTTTAACAGGCAATAGAGTAGGCCTACTATATGTCCATTGTAGAGTTAACTTTGTATTAGGTTGGCTAACAGCCTGTTCACATAATCAGAACACTGGAGGCAGGTAGCCTAGTGGTTAGAGCCTTGGACGTGTAACCGAAAGGTTGCAAGATCGAATGCCTGAGCTGACAAGGTAAAAATCTGTCGTTCTGCCCCTGAACAAGGCAGTTAACCCACTGCTCCTAGGCTGTCATTGAAAAGAAGAATTTGTGACTTGYCTAGTTAAATAAATAAAATATACCTGTTAAGGGAGGCTCCCAAATACTTATGCGGTATCCAAACYCTGAAGGTACAGAATAACTACAATTAAGCTTTAAAATAGTTTTTAACTGCAAGTATCAGCCGAGGAATTAGTAGGCTATTCAAAAAACATTTGAAAAATACCTATCTTAGGAGTTACTGTATTTTGAGCCAATTTACAGCTCAGGCTACATTGTCTGAATTATTTAGAGACTGTGCTGCTTCCTGCTCTTTTAATTACATGTGACATTTTCACAAGGAGTCCGTCCTTCTGCAGAGGCAGTTATTGCTCATTTGGTAAACAACAAATKAAAAGTGCTGTGGAACCTTCCCACTGATTGCTTTACTTTATACCAGTGAAGCCAGCCAAGCTTATTTAATTAAATTGCTTTTGCATGCCTTGTTATGTTATTTTCTTTTTTTCAATTAGGCAGAAATGTCGTAGGAGGAGGTAGGGTATTGAGTCGACTGTATTGCAGCTGCATCAACACCTAAAGTAACATCCTCAACACCACCATCACTGGGACACAATGTGGAAGAGTCACACCTCAATCAATAACATTTGAATGTTTCCAATGGCTTCGATCAAACTGAATGCAGTGGTTGATGAACTCACAGTAGCAGATAAGAGTATTATTGCTCAGGTGAGATTCCTCACACTAACTGTTAGGAGTTCAAGCAGATGAGTAGTCGTGCCACGTTATAGAGAGGTGTTAGGTATAGGCCTATAGATTAAAAGACAAGCAGGAAGTGAAAAGGAGGGAGGCGGAGCTCTTTTTTGATAATACACAAGTTTTGATAGCGCTTCTGCTATCGCCGTCCCCCCTGTCCCTGCTCATACATCAAAAGAACTGAGGAGCAATCGCTTGAACGTAGCGGGAGTTTGACTCACACACTAGTCGTATCAAAAAAGATATGAATGACAAATACGTTTCTGCCGGCGTTGCTTAGATCTATGTAAAAGTAGCGCCACGCTTCACACAGAGAGGAAGAGTTTTTTTGAGTAGATTTGGAGCTCTAGCCGTATGACCACTGTGCTGTCCTGCTATGAAACAGAGGTTTTTTATGTACTTGGGAATGAGTCTTTTCCCAGAGTGCCAGAGAAGCGCCTTTCCCTGCTGGGCCGGTGCATRGGAAAGGAGTGAGTGGCTTTATATACTTGTGAAAAGAATATTCCAAGGTGATGAAGAACTGGTGACCCATGTAATTGCTATGCACTGACTACAAATTGATTCTCTGGGTCTGTGTTACGAAAGTGGAACCAACACTACAGTTCATGATTATATTCACTTTTTATTTTTTATATAGYCATTATTTCTCTCTGTTTGAGAGGCTTTTGGCCAGGCCGGTCTCAGATGTACAGTACAGAATGTCTCGATTTTTTTACCTTCAAATCAATTCTGAATATGCAATTTTAGCAATAGTGCAAGTGAAGACAACCAGCGGCACAAATAGCTTTTCAAATCATTGATCCTTATGGTGTTCTGCATCTGACGTCCGTAAAGCTTGGGCCATAGATAGAAACGTTTCTTATCGTTTTGATCATGTAAATTGGTCGTGAAAACATAAGATACATTTTATTGCAGGGCTCCACTGAAGCGGACAGTCTGTGTAGTGAAATCCTCAAGGCACACTACAAATCAGATTAAGAAGTGAAATCAAATGTATTTTCCGAGGGCAATGCAATTGCTGATCTATTCCTCACCAAGAAGAATTGATTATGCTGTTTCAGAAAAAAATAAGAAAAATAAGACTCCCAAATGGTTGGCAACTGTGCTCTTGAGGAAAAGAACAATGTTTATTTTTTGCACTGTTACCAGCCAACTGATTTCCCAACAAACACTGGAAATCGACAAAGAAGATAAAAGGCACTTACAGACATAATAGGATACTCGTTCTGGGTTGCCCATAATTCAAATAGAATTGCTCCCGTATAATGGGGGGATAAGGGCATTCTCATCATGTTTTTAAGTAGGCTGAATAGGTCGTAAACCTTTGGAGTGAGACCGTGCTTCATTGTACATTTTATTGCAATGCGCTAATGGTCTATGACAGTAATTGGACAAACTAAAGCTATATGTTTAGTCTCAGTGCTAATTGTATATGTTCAGTGTTTTCCCATTGGATCAATACTTGGAATATTAGGAAAAATATAGATGATCAGAAACATTCCTCCACTGACYTTACAAGGACAGTGGGTCATTGTAGTGATAAGGATTGTAAAGGTCCTTGGACATCTTATTCCAAGGATGTGTATCCGGTAGGAGTGCCCATAGGGTCAAGTGCTCTTGTCGTGCCTCTCCAGTATTGCACCTTGACCGTGTAAACAACTCAATACAATGGCAAATACAAGGTGAACCAGAGAGAGCAACTCGGAAGGCAAGGCAGATCACTCTTCCTGCACATCTCAGCAAATTAAAGCCGACACGTCAAAGCGCAGAGGGAAGAGTGTTTTGAAGATATACAAATTTATGCAGCTTTTTGCTGACAGAAGCCACTAATATAAAAAAAAGTATTGCGAGCACTCAAATAGGACACAAAGTGCATTAGAAAATCAATTTCTTTGCTTGCCGAAACCAACAATATTTACTTAGGGTGGTTCTTTTTTTCAATGGTATAATTTATTTTTTCTTGTGTTCTCTGGGAATATTTTCTTTTCTTCGACTTTGAACGTGTTCTGGATTGATTTCATCCCTGGAATGATAACAGGTTTACAGCAACAGAAATAACACCCGAGGGAAATTAGAGGGCTGCTGAAGCTATCAGATAGAAATTGAACGTGTGCGAGATTATTCTGATCCAATTCCTGCAGAAATGATGAGCGCCTTGAGTAAGGATCGCTGCCAATCAAAAGCCACATGCTGGAGGCCCATGCCCTACTTTAATTGGTCGACAGACAGAAGAAAGCTAAATATTTTCTGTCGTGTCCACGAATGGCCATCCTGCATGTCTACGGAATCACCATGCCAATTATCTGCGACAGTGGATTGTCAGTGAGGCTCTCAGTGTTGAAACCAATGAGGTTAAAACATTCGTGTTGCCCCACACTTGTAATGTTACTGAGATGCCATAATTGATCTCACTGGGTTCTAGTGATGTTCTAATGGTGTCCCAGCGTGTCAACAGTCTTAACAAACAAGGGAACTTTGAATTGCATCTCTTTCACACATTTAATCCCTATCACACAATCCTTTTCGATGGAACATCAGGTGCATTTAATCATCTATGAGCTAAGATAAAACATCTAGCCATACTATAGGCTATAAAAAGTTATTATAATGTGAAGGCTCAGAGATCAGACATCATCTAAACTAGCAAGATGAATGTAGTTGCATCCCCTTTTGCCCTCACAACAGCCTAAATTCGTTGAGGCATGGACTCTGCAAGGTGTCGAAAGCATTCCATCGGTCCGCCTGGCACCTACTACAGTACCATACCCCGTTCAAAGGCACTTAAATATTCTGTCTTGCCCATTCACCCTCTAAATGGCACACATAAACAATTCATGTCTCAATTGTCTCAAGGCATAAAAATCCTTCTTTAACCTGTCTTCTCCCCTTCATCTACACTGATTGAAGTGGAATTAACAAGTGACATCAATAAGGGATCATAGCTTTCACCTGGATTCACCTGGTCAGTCTGTTCATAATGTTTTGTCCACTCAGTACATATACAGTAGGCATCTGCCAAAATGAGCCTAAAAAAATGCAATGAGCATGCTCCACTTTGTCCATGACAGCCAACAGACGCTCATCATAACACGCCCCTTCTTACAGGTGTACAGTACTGTCCTTACCTCTGTGACCTTCTGTTGGTCTAGCCATCTCCAGCAGAGTCACCATGCAGACCATTAGAAGTAGAACCCCTTTACTTCCTTGCTGTGTGTGTCTCTCACTCATCCTGCGAGAGAAAAACAGAGAGGGTGAAGAGAGATGCACGGCTACACTTAGTTTGTTTTAACAATGGTTATACACTTATACACAAGCATCTCATTGTCTACTTCAGCATCTCGCACGTTAGGCATTTAGGTCATCCAAAACATGGCCGTTGCATCTCAGTGGTCTTATGAGACTTCCTCTCTCCACATAGCTATTATTCATCAACTTTGATCTGTAACAACTGGACAGGTGAAAGAAAATCATCCCGTTGGTTTCTGCCATATTACTTTCACCAATCGTGTCTATTTGGATCAGTGCGAAAAGAGGAAGACATTTGACTAGTGAGGTCCCATGGTTCACATTCATTCTGCTCCTGCCTTTTCAAATCCACTTCCAAGAAAGGCACAACAAGCGTCCATCTCGTAGTGTCTTCTCCAGTGTTGTAGGAGATGTGCTTTAAATTGGAAGCCTACACACTAGACAACTACTCATCTCCACCTTCTCCTTCATTATCCCCCTCTCTATCTTTTTCTGCCCATCCCCTCATCTCCAGTTTCATTCACTTGCTTTACCTCCGTCTCTACCATATTTCCTAATTAACTCTCTCTCTATGACGGAGCCAAAGGGCTATTCAGAGCAGGTGAGGCCCTCTGCCACCCCCACACAGGCCCTCACCATTTCAGTAGGGCAGTAGGGCAGAGGCCCGTGGGCTGTGGCTCCACACAGGGAGGAGACGAGAGAAGATCCTGGGTTCTTCTACTCAGAATGAATCCATTCCTTCTGCCTTACCCTGGGCCTTGCACTCTTTTCTCCCTAATGAAGTGTGGTTGAGATTGGGACGGAATACATAAACCATTTGGCATTGCTTGCTATCCTTGACAGGAAATGATCAAATTTCAAACACAAGACACAAGTGGTGCAGTAATTACTGGAAGAGGCGAGGTATCAGATGCCATGAGGCAGAGACAGTTACATGCTTCGTCTACCCCTTTTATTTCACCATCCCCTGTCTTTCTCCACCTCGATCATTGACATATAGATTGCGTATCTCTCACAGGGATTATCAGATTATTCATGTAGTTCATTTTATTTTTGCAATCATGAAACGGGAGCTGGCCTTTGAGTGCGGAAAAAGTGATTAAAAGATGGCCGATCAATAAAACAGATAAAAGACAGACCATTCTAATATAGCACTGAGCTGCCATTGTGGCCTTGCACAGGATTACATTTTTCAATGCAAGATTTGTCAAATGTACTGTTCATTCCACGTCTCCCATAATAAGTGGATGTTACTATGACGCTGCATAACTGTGCCAGTATATCAGCCATGCACAGCACAAACACATTATTAGCCTCTTTCTAGTCAACAACCTCATTTTTCTCCTTGTTCACTGACTGTTCAAAATTATTATGATAATCATGAGGGATCAGTGAAAGTGTTGATTTAGCAAACTATTCATCCCCTTCCTAAATCTTCACTCCTCCCTGAACACTCACATATACCACTACCTCACATGAGGGGTTTCTCTGAGAAAGCACAAGTCTGTGAAGTAAAGAACCATTTTGTGCATTATTAGTATTCTTGCAAAGCCGTTTGATTGCAAGGGAAACTATGAAAGGGTGCGGATAATAACAGTCCCACTTCAAGCAGTGGGATTTGAGTTACCTCCATGTTCCTCATCGCCATTGTGTGAAATTACTATTTTTAATTGTACTGTAGTTTTAGACAGAAAGGAGGAGACTCACACTTATTTTCGAGTTAAGATAGTGTCAAAGTGCAAGCGTCAAGTTCTAATTTGTGTGTTTTATTCAAATACAACGTCATGTTTAATGCATGGTTTTGTCACAGAATAGACCCAGAGGAAATATGCATAATGTATGCCGCTGATTGCTGCAGGCACATAACACGAATATCACACAAAAGTTTAGAGGAGAGCAAAAACAAACCAAACAGGAATAAACCACAGAGAAATGTACTGTATAATTAAAATATGGTTTGTGAGGATGAGTTTCTTCTACTTTTGCCTCTACTCTATGGATGTCTGCTGATATTAACGATACAATACCTCTATTAAAATTGTTCATTTGAAGAACATAGTATTGTTCACTTGTGCCACCTCAGTGGTTTGCCTTAATTGATATCTGTGTTCAAATTCATTTGGAATGGGACCTTTCTCCCTTTATATCGCTGTAGCAGTAAGGTCTGTTGTTCGATGTATGGCCTATGGAGTGTAGATTTGATTTTCTTTCAAGAGTACAAAGTGCATTCGTTTCAAACTGAATGAAGCAAGAAACATTTTTCCTTTCCTGTTCGTATGCCCCTTCCTATTTCTATTGACTTCTTCTCTCTCTGAAACAAATTGAATAGTTACAGACCAATGAGCAGGCTTTCAAAAGACTCAACTTGACCTTGCAGAGGGTAGCGGTTGCATTGGCTATGGAAAACTTCAAAAAGAGTTTTCCGGCACAGAAAAAACGTGCATACACAGCTGATCTATATGTAAAATTAGCTGAAGTGAGCGCAATGAAAAATAAGGTAATTGACTGTATATTTTGATTTCATTCAATTATAATATAAAAGGTATAAAAGGCTATATTATGTTGCATTAATAAGATGTAAATACGTGTTATTACCTTTTTAATGTAATAATATCTATATTTAGTCAGGTGTTGGATGTTAAATGCTGTTACTGTTTAATGACCAGCAATAACACTTGTCTTCATTGAGCGCCAACAATTACTAATGGAAATATGACGGAATTATGTTATTATGCTGTTTTTGCACATATTCATGTTAATTACTATATTCTTGATAAATATCTGAAACTGTGTCATAATGCATGGCTTTGATATGAGAACATTTCCACTTCTAGCTGCGAACTGAGTATTTGCCACATAACACCAAATACTCTGGAGTACAATTATTGGTTAGACTGAATAGTATTACTAAATAGGCCAACTGTGATTGGATAAAGACCATGTGATTCATTGCTATCCACAAGCTACGATGGACTGCTTACGAGGCTGGTCCTCACTGTGGTTCCAACAGGTCATTAGATCAGCATGTGGTTCAAATCAAATCAAAGTTTATTTGTCATGTGCGCCGAATACAACAGTTTTATACGTTACAGTGAAATGCTTACTTACAGGCTCTAACCAATAGTGCAAAAAATGTATTAGGTGAACAATAGGTAAGTAAAGAAATAAAAACAACAGTAATAAGACAGTGAAAAACAGTAGCGAGGCTATATACAGTAGTGAGGCTATAAAAGTAGCGAGGCTACATTCAGACACCGGTTAGGTAGGTAGCTTGAGGTAGTATGAACATGTAGATATGGTTCAAGTGACTATGCATATATGATGAACAGAGAGTAGCAGTAGCGTAAAGAGGGGTTGGCGGGTGGTGGGTGGCGGGACACAATGCAGATAGCCTGGTTAGCCAATGTGCGGGAGCACTGGTTGGTCGGGCCAATTGAGGTAGTATGTACATATGTACATGAATGTATAGTTAAAGTGACTGTGCCTATATGATAAACAGAGAGTAGCAGCGGCGTAAAAGAGGGGTTGGGGGGGGGGCACACAATGCAAATAGTCCGGTAGTCATTTGATTACCTGTTCAGGAGTCTTATGGCTTGGGGGTAAAAACTGATGAGAAGCCTTTTTGTCCTAGACTTGGCACTCCGGTACCGCTTGCCATGCGGTAGTAGAGAGAACAGTCTATGACTGGGGTCTTTGACAATTTTTAGGGCCTTCCTCTGACACCGCCTGGTGTAGAGGGTCCTGGATGGCAGGCAGCTTAGCTCCAGTGATGTACTGGGCCGTACGCACTACCCTCTGAAGTGCCTTGCGGTCGGAGGCCGAGCAATTGCCGTACCAGTCAGGATGCTCTTGATGTTGCAGCTGTAGAACCTTTTGAGGATCTCAGGACCCATGCCAAATCTTTTTAGTTTCCTGAGGGGTTATGGTCAGCCTTCCACTGAATGTTAGCCTATTCCCCAAAATCATTACTAGATTCTGCCGAGCTCCTTGGCTGATCTGTGTAGAGCGAGGTCGTGTTCACAGACTTTGATAAGTTCCCCCTGTGCCGTTGTGGTGAGGAGAAGGTCGTAGGTCAGCCTTCCCCATGGACAGACAGTGATGGATTCTGACCTGAGGTAAAAGCGAGATGCTGGCACTCTACAGACAGGGCAACATACCAAGATCTCTTTCAACCCAGAGTGAGTGTCTGCATCAGTAAGTCTATTCAGGCTGATACAAGAACAAAGACGAGCGATGGAGTGTTCTCACAGCCAACGGGTCAAGTCTTAAATTATGAATTCTCAAGTTTCTTAACAAAGTAACCTATTATGCTCATCCATCCCTGAAAAAAGTTCCTACAAACTTG